>NC_053024.1:520087131-520225005 GCF_003073215.2 Triticum urartu
TAAAAATAAAATTGGGTTGCCTCCCAACAAGCGCTATCGTTTAACGCCCCTAGCTAGGCACGATGATTTCAATGATGCTCACATAAAAGATAAGAATTGAAACATAAAGAGAGCATCATGAAGAATATGACTAGCACATTTAAGTCTAACCCACTTCCTATGCATAGGGATTTTGTGAGCAAACAACTTATGGGAACAATAATCAACTAGCATAGGAAGGCAAAACAAGCATAACTTCAAAACTTTAAACACATAGAGAGGAAACTTGATATTATTGCAATTCCTAAAAGCATATATTCCTCCCTCATAATAATTTTCAGTAGCATAATGAATGAATTCAACAATATAACCACCACCTAAAGCATTCTTTTCATGATCTACAAGTATAAAAAAATTACTACTCTCCACATAAGCAAGATTCTTCTCCTTCGAAATAGTGGGAGTATCATAAGAGACTCGAATACTATAAATTGTTTCCACATTAAAAGAGTAATGTTCAGAAAAAGGGTAATCATAATCATGACAAGTTTTATAAATATAATCATCACTACTTTTTATAGCATATGTATCATCACAATAATCATCATAAGTAGGAGGCATGCTATCGTTATTATAAATTTGCATATCAAAACTTGGGAGACTAAAAATATCGTCATTAAACATAGCTACCCCAAGCTTGGGACAAACATTAATTGCAGCAAATATATTCTCAAAAACATCATCTTCATCAAACATAGCATCCCCAAGCTTGGGCCTTTTCATATCATAAGCATAATAACTCTCATAATTAATAGTATGGATAGCACCAATAGTATAGCAATTATTATATTCTTCCAAGCAAGTGCCAAAAAGATTTTCAAGATCATAAGAAGTATCATTATCTTCCACAATTGTATTTTCATGAGGCACAATAGTAATAGGAGCAGCATTATTTGGGAGAGATATCTTTTTACCTCTCTTCCTTTTTATTTTCTTCTTCTTCACCACATCATGTGTGGGTTCAATCCTCTTTTTGGAGCTCCTTATTAATGAGATTCGTTGAATAGGAGGCTCCTCCTCGTTACCTGATTCATCATAAGAAATAATAGAAGGGTATTGGGAAGTCTCTTGCCTTTCATTAGTATTCTCTTCATCTTCTATTTGTTTTCTTTTCTTTATGTAGTTGGCAATATAAGGATTTTCAATACAATTCAGCGCACAATACATATAAATTTCCTCTAGATCAAAATGAAGAACTCTATCAAGGGCAAATTTTGGAATATCCTTAGTTATATGTTTCATTTCTTCATAACCCAAGATCAAACTAAGTTCATTATGATGTGCAAGGGAAATCAAGTCATCACAATTTTTGGATACGATACGATCATGAAACAATTTGCATTGGGTACTGAAATGGTCATGTTCATTGCAAAGTTCACAAGTACGGCTAAGAAAATTTAAATTTTCAGCACAATCATCTAGCCTTTCTTTCAACAATTTAGTTTCTAAATACTTATGCCTCATGCAATATCTATCTTCCCTATTTGGTGTGTACTTATAAACCCAATGCACTCCACAAAAAATGACATGTTTATAGGAGACATCATAACTAGTGCAATCATCATTAGTATCATGGATATTCAAAGAATTCGTACTAACAACATTGCAATCATGCTCATCATTCAAAGATTTAGTGCCAAACATTTTATAGATTTCTTCTTCTAGCGCTTGAGCACAATTTTCCTTTCCATCATACTTACGAAAGATATTAAAAAGGTGAAGCATATGAGACAAACTCAATTGCATTTTTTAGTTTTCTTTTATAAACTAAACTAGTGATAAAACAAGAAACTAAAAGACTCGATTGCAAGATCTAAAGATAGACCTTCAAGCACTCACCTCCCCGGCAACGGCGCCAGAAAAGAGCTTGATGTCTACTACACAACATTCTTCTTGTAGACGTTGTTGGGCCTCAAAGTGCAGAGGTTTGTAGGACAGTAGCAAATTTCCCTCAAGTTGATGACCTAAGGTTTATCAATCCGTAGGAGGCATAGGATGAAGATGGTCTCTCTCAAGCAACCCTGCAACCAAATAACAAAGAGTCTCTTGTGTCCCCAACACACCCAATACAATGGTAAATTGTATAGGTGCACTAGTTCGGCGAAGAGATGGTGATACAAGTGGTATATGGATAGTAGATATGGGTATTTGTAATCTGAAAATATAAAAACAACAAGGTAGCTAATGATAAAAGTGAGCACAAACGGTATTGCAATGCATTGAAACAAGGCCTAGGGTTCATACTTTCACTAGTGCAAGTCCTCTCAACAATAATAACATAATTGGATCACATAACAAGCCCTCAACATGCAACAAAGAGTCACTCCAAAGTCACTAATAGCGGAGAACAAACGAAGAGATTATGGTAGGGTACGAAACCACCTCAAAGTTATTCTTTCCAATCAATCCGTTGGGCTATTCCTATAATTGCCACAAACAGCCCTAGAGTTCATACTAGAATAACACCTTAAGACACAAATCAACCAAAACCCTAATGTCACCTAGATACTCCAATGTCACCTCAAGTATCCGTGGGCATGATTATACGATATGCATCACACAATCTCATATTCATCTATTCAACCAACACATAGAACCTCAAAGAGTGCCCCAAAGTTTCTACCGGAGAATCACGACGAAAATGTGTGCCAACCCCTATGCATAGGTTCATGGGCGGAACCCGCAAGTTGATCACCAAAACATACATCAAGTGAATCACGTGATATCTCATTATCACCACAGATATGCACGGTAAGACATACATCAAGTGCTCTCAAATCTTTAAAGACTCAATCCAATAAGATAACTTCAAAGGGGAAACTCAATCCATTACAAGAGAGTAGAGGGGGAGAAGAAACACAAGATCCAACTATAATAGCAAAGCTCGCGATACATCAAGATCGTGCCAAATCAAGAACACGAGAGAGAGAGAGATCAAACACATAGCTACTAGTACATACCCTCAGCCCCGAGGGAGAACTACTACCTCCTCGTCATGGAGAGCACCGGGATGATGAAGATGGCCACCGGAGAGGGATTCCCCCCTCCGGCAGGGTGTTGGAACGGGTCTAGATTGGTTTTCGGTGGCTACGGAGGATTCTGGCGGCGGAACTCTCGATCTATTGCACTCCCCGATGTTTTTAGGGTATATGGAGATATATAGGCGGAAGAAGTATGTCAGGGGAGCCACGAGGGGCCCACGAGGGTGGAGGGCGTGCCCTAGGGGGGTGGGCGCGCCCCCCTACCTCGTGGCCTCCTCGAAGCTTACTTGACGTATACTCCAAGTCTCCCAGGTTGCTTTCCTTCCAAAAATGAATTCCGTGAAGTTTCAGGTCAATTGGACTCCGTTTCATTTTCCTTTTCTTCGATATTCTAAAACAGGCAAAAAACAGAAACTGGCACTGGGCTCTGGGTTAATAGGTTAGTCCCAAAAATCATATAAAATAGCATATAAAACATCTAAGGTTGATAATATAATAGCATGGAACAATCAAAAATTATAGATACGTTGGAGACGTATCACCGAGCCAGTGACAAGCCCAGCACAGACATGCATCACCTGGAAGCCAACTAAAAAGCCAGGATGGTGGCGAAGCAGCCCGCCTCCCACCAGGCTCTCACGTCCTAGATGATCATGCTCACCACTCCAGCTGGATGTCTAGCTTGTATTGCTTCCAATTTGGTTAAATTGCATCTGCTTAGCTTACACACTATACCTTTGAATATGACATGCCTTCCTATTTTTGGTACATACTAGTACATCTGTCTATTAACCATGTTCTTACATCAAACTAATGTTCTTGTGTATCCCTCATCAATCACTTATGATGAGGCAGTCAGGCCAGTGGACTACTGTGATAAAAGATCCTCATTTAAAGAATGCAGCGTCAGCCTCCCCACATGACTCTCAAGAAACAACAAGGCTAGATGAAGATAGTGAACATAGCTCTATAGTTGATTACCGCATTTCCCCTAAACTAGCATCGCAGGTGCTTGCTCTAACTTGGCAGCGTGATATGTGGTTGCATGTTGCATATGGTGTCTAGATTGTAATTCTTCCAATCTGGTTAAATTGCATGTGTTATTCTGCTTAGTTTATACATTATACTTGTTAATGTGACATACCTTCCTGTTTTTAGTACATAGTACATCTGTCTATTAAGCATGTCCTTACATAAAACTATTGTTTTTTTGTATCCCGCATAAATCAATATGGAGAGACACCTTTATTATATGCAGTGTGATATTAGTTGCATCTTTCATATGATTTATAGCATGCGCTGCTTCTAATTTGTTGAAATGACGTTTATGATGGGACGCTTTTAACTTGGTAGAGTCATATTGGTTGCATCTTTCATGTGGTTTCTAGCTTGCATTGCTTCTGATTTGTTGAAATGGTTTCTGCTTAGTTTACACAAACAGTTGTGAATATGCCATACCATCCTATTTTTCGTATTATTCCATCCTGGAATCATGTGTTTGCCTTACATCAAAGTAGTGATTGTCACTATCATGCACGAATGAGTTCTGAAGAGTGAATTTTATTGCTTTTTCTTGTCAGTTTTACTTGACAATTCAAAATCAATAAAGCGGAAGGAAGTTAGCAAGGCAGCGGATGAAGGTGCTCCTTCCAAATGGAGGGCCTCTACAGATTCTACTCCTCCATCCCCCCAAGATGATTTCCAAGACAACACATGCATAGACACTCAACGTAGCTGTGTTAGTGATGAGCATGTCTCCCCTAGTGCACCATCACAGGTGCTCCCTCTAACTTGGCACTATTATATGTGGTTGCATGTTATGTATGATGTCTAGCTTGTATTGCTTCTAACTTTGTTGAATTTCATCTGCTTACTTTACACAATATACTTGTGACTAAGACACGTGTTCCTGTTTCTAGAACATACAATATCTGTCTATCACACCATGTTCTTACATCAAAGTACTACTGTTGTGTAACCCGCAACAATCACTTATCATAAGACATGTTTGACTTGGGAGTGTGATATAGGTTACATCTCGCATTATTTTCTAGCTTGTACTACTTCTAATTTGTTGAAATGGCACTTATGACGAGATAGTTTTAACTTGGTAGAGTGATATTCGTTGCATCTTTCATATGGTGTCTAGCTTTCATTGCTTCTAATTTGTTGAAATGCCTTCTCCTTAGTTTACACATCATAAGCTGTGAATATGCAATGATGTGAATATGCAATGGCACTAATGATGCCTTCTCCTTCTCCTTGATACGATCATATGCTATGTTTATAGTTTGGGTATTGTCCATCACATCATTCTCCCAATGATGTGATCCCATTATCAAATGACAACTCATGTCTATGGCTAGGAAACCATAGCCATCTTTGATCAACGAGCTAGTCTGGTAGAGGCTTACTAGGGACATATTGTTGTCTATGTATCCACACATGTATTTGAGTTTCCAATCAATACAATTTTAGCATGGATAATAAACAATTATCATGAACAGGGAAATACAATAATAACTAATTTATTATTGCCTCTAGGGAAAATGAGAGTGTGACTTAGGTTTTTGGGCCAGTATCTCTAAGCACTTGAGAAGTGAATTCATTTTCAAAATGTCATCAACATTTAATCGTATTAACTTTCCTATGGACTCAATTTGATCTTGGATCACTTAAATAGAAAAGGAGAGTCTTGAGGATTTGCCAACAATTGTCCTTAACATTTTGAGGGTTCGAGTTTCACATCCCAATTGTTGAACCTAAATTGAACTTGCCTGAAATATTCTTTGAGTAGGCATTAGTTCAATGAGATATATGTTGTTATGAATTACCAAAAGCACACATGGATTAGATACACTTTCAGATGTCCATGAGATTTGCTGGCTTGACACGATTTTGGCCTTGAGTTGAAACTAGCACATATTCTCGTGCATTGCAACGGGTGAAGAAATATCGCATTTATGGATCACACACAGCAAGGTAATTGAACATGCATTGCAAATGTTAGTGACGCCTCTATGCCATTTCCTTGGAAATTAGGAGGATAGCTCCCACTCGTGGCCGAAGACAGAGCTGAGCGACTGAGGATATCAATGGCTAGGTTAGCCTAGTGGCCCGACAAGGGGGTTACCATGGTAAGCATCATCCTCTTTTGACTGCTAGTCAAGGAGGGTAGGCAAGGAAGGCTAGCGAGTTTTTCCCCATGCCACACAATGTCAAGATGTCACCTTTTGGTACACCAATCAATCAAGGAGAAGTTGGTGTACCTCAACCAACAACGCAAAGACGTCATCTTCCGGTGGACCCATCGATCGGGGCCGCAGGGGTGGACTGGCCTCGCCCGACAACGCGTTGATCAACCATAATAACAGTAAGTCCGAGGTAAACCTGATCATTAGTCGAGCAAAGTTCGGGCTTGCAAAGTCGGGCTTGATAATAAGATAGGACATAGGTGTAGCTGACTCTCAAAGGCTCGATGTAGAACCATCTGAGAAGACATCCACAAGACTTGCTAGCTTGACACGATTGTGGGGAAGGGGATTTACAGCACGCGGGTGCGGGGGCATGAAGATTGTGGGCCACCAATCTGTGACAAGATTGGTGACACTGCTTTACATACAGACAAATTTCGATTTTTCCTTTTGTGTATAATGCATTTGTATATCACACTGATATACCTGTTGGTGTGGGCCAGATAACTATTCCGTGGGGTTCCTTAACACTGGAAAACAGAAAGGACGAACATATATTTACAAAAGGTGGGAGCAAAAACGATTCAACACGCTATTGTTTTGCTTTTCTTCTTAGTTCCTCTTGGTTCTTATGTTCTTGTCGCTTGAAGGAGAACTTCCACCTTCAGGCCTCATTTCAGCCGGGGAAGAAGTGGGATCATCATTTGTTCGCATAGGTTGAAGGCCTTCGAAGATATGAACACACACACCAGTATATTTGGTACAAGAAGGTGCAAATTTGACCAAATGGGTTCATTTTCTTATGCATTTCGTAAGTATTTCTTCAAGTACATGATTTTAATCTATGGTATAGTTGGTGAGGTCATGTTTCAAATTTTTGTTGGTTCTTTTTGTTTCTTGTGCTTACTAGTTATCCCTAAACAACTTTTCTGTCCACCATATCCAGTCTTTATAATATCAAATTATTTGAATTGGAATCATACGAAGCTCAAAGCAATGCTACTAATATATTTGTGTAAAATTTGTTGAAATAAGTTACGGCCCTTAATACTTAACACTATGAACATGTAAGGACAAGTTCTTTGAAATGAAACCTAAACTTCACATAATACTTGTCTTATGATAATTTGAGGCTTATTATATTACTGTGATCATTAAAAGATGTTGGAATATTTTGATTCAACATACGAATAGTATCTATTTAATGGTATCGTCTATAAAATTTATACTTTAATTGTATCATTTGAAATGTTGACAAACTTATATTATATGAAAATTTCTAGTATTATAATGGTATACATATTGTGCATATGTTGAGAAATTATACTATATTTACATGTCAGCTTATTTTAATATTGATCTATTAGCCGTTCATTCATCACAATACAATTCTAACAAGTTAATTATTACTTTATGTTGGTAATTATAGTATTTCCAAACTCAATATACATTATAGCAAGTCATGCAAATGACTAAGAAATGCTAGATCATACAAATTGAAAGTGATAAACATGAAAGGCAATAATTTGAAGCTATAAATAATACTCCCTTCTTCTAAGTATAAGTCTTTTAGAGATTTCAATAAGGGACTACATACCGAGCAAAATGATTGAATCTACACTCTAAAATATGTCTATATACATTCGTATGTAGTTTGTATTGAAATGTCTAGAAAGACTTATATTGAGAAACGGAGGGAGTAATACTATAGAAAATGAAACCAAAGTCATAAACACTAATGGTAAATCTACGCGTAATGTTAAGGCAAGGTGCCTTTCTTTGATATGTTGGTCCATTCACCCATATTATATTTTTAATATATCTTTCTATCTGAGGTGGTACTATTTTTTTGTGTCCTTTTTCCCCGTACATAATCACCCCATATTGGGCTTTCCATTTTTTTTCTGTTTTCCCCTTTGGGGGAGTCCCGCCCGGGCAGAGCAGCGAAGCAAAACTACACCAAAAAACCGATGTGAAAGCCAAGAATTGACCCTCCCTTAAAAAAAGCCAGGAAACAAACTCGCGACCCCCGCTTCTGACCAAGTATAGTTAGCCCGTGAAAGTTTTTGTCTAAACTGTAACACGACCATTTAAGAACCAAGTGCAACGGTAGATCCGAAGTATTTTTCAAACCTTCTCAAACATTTCTTGAAATTCTGAATAAAATATTTTATTTCAGAACAATTTTTGGCAAACATGAATTCTTCAAAAATAATAGGTTTTTTCTAATTTTGAAAAAAATAAAAAGAGACACGTTTCCAATTTGTGAACAAATTTTGAAAAACAGGAACTTTTATTTAAGTTTCTGAACAATTTCTGTAAACATGAACATTTTTTGAATTTGTGAACAATAATTGAAAACAAGATTTTCATTCTTGAAATTTTGAACAATTTTTTTAAAAGATGAACATTTTTCGAAAACCGAAACATATCTGAAATAATGCTAACATTTTTTGAATTTTCGAACAAAAACTGAAAACAGGACCATTTTTTGAAATTTTGATTTTTTGTAAGTAAGTGATATTTTTAAAACATGGGAACATTTTTTAATTTGTGAACAACATTGGAAAACATGAATTATTTTGAAGTTATTAAATTTGCAAAAAAGCAAAAGAAGAAGTGAAAGGAAACAGAGAAAGGAACTGTAGAACAAAACATAAAAAAATTGTATAATGTTATAGAAGTGTTCAAAAACAAGTAAGCAAATTGTGGTAACATTTCTGTTGCACATTGTGAGTTCATATTTTCTTCTCTAAGAAACAAAAGTTCGAGCAGATGTCGTTCTTGCATGTACAAGAACTCCCGTTCGATAGGCGTCTGCTTTAGCAATGCCTTTGATCCCCGATCAACAATTTGAGGAAGACGAGACATAAGCCTTCGGATGAAACCAATGAATTCCAGAAACGTGCGCTCCTATATAGCGCGCATGTCGCTGGGAAGCTATGTCGCGCGTACCCACCTCGCGCGGTGCTGTTTGAATGGGCCGGCCCATATCGTGGTTTCACCCCCAACCAGTTTTGGGAAGGTTCTAGAACCTTCCCTGAACCAGGTTTCTGGTTTTCTTACATTTTTCTTCATTCTTTCCTTTTTTTCGTCTTTCTTTTCTTTGTCTTCCTTCTGTTTTCTTTTCGTTTTTCTGTTCTTCTCTGTTTTTCTGTTTTCAATTTTATTCTTGTTTTTTTAATTTGGTAGAATCTTATAATTCGTGAATATTTTTAAATTCGTAAACTTTTTATGAAATGCTGAACATTTTTTAAAGTCATGATTTTGTTTTCACAAATCCGTGAACAATATCTTCGATCATGAACATTTATTGAAACCGTGAACATTTATTAAAACTCACAAACATTTTTTTAAACGTGAGCGTTTTGGTTAGTTCATGAATATGTTTTCAAATTTTTGAAACTTTTTTTTTGACATCTTGAACATTTTTTGAACCATGAACATTTCCTAAATACACGATCAATTTTGCTTAAAACAGGAAATAATTTAAAATTCATGATCATTTTTTACAAATTGGTGGCATTCTTTTGAATTCACGAACATATTTCGAAATCATGAACGTTTTTTGAAATCATGAACATTTTTGAAATCGTCAACATTTTTTGAAATCATTAACTTTTTTTGAAATTCTGAATATGTTTTGAAATTGTGAACATTTTTTGAAATCGGTAACACTTTTTGAAATCATGAACATTTTGTGGAATTGCGAACATTTTTTGAAATTCATGAACATTTTCTAAATTTGTGAAAAAAAATTCAATTCGTGAATGTTCTCTTAGACCGCGATTTTTTTGAATTCCGGAACATCGTTTTGAAATCATGAATCTTTTTTCTCAATTCATGATTATTTTATTAAAAAATTAACTTTTTCTGAAATTTAGGACCTTTTTGATAAATATTTTTTAAAGTTGTTATTTATTTTTTACAATTTCCTGAACAATATCTTCAATCATGAACATTTTTTGAAACCATGAACATTTACTAAAACACACAGACATTTTTTTAACGTGAACATTTTTTGAAATTGTGAATTTTTTTTGAAATTGGTAACATTTTTTGAAATCATGAATATTTTTCGAATCGCGAACATTTTTTGAAATTCATGACTATTTTTTAAATTGTGATTTTTTTCAATTCATGAACGTTGTCTTCAAACGTGACTTTTTTAATTCGTGAAAAGTTTTTATGAAATCATGAATATTTTCGGAATTCTTGATTATTTTATTAAAAAAAATAACGTTTTCTGAAATTTAGGACCTTTTGATATCCCGGATTGTTGAAAAAAAAGAACAGAAAGAAGAAGAAAAAACAAGCAGTGTCCTGGCCCGCACATGGGCCGGCCTAGATGGGAGCGGGGAGCGTGTTATGCGCCCAATAGGAGCTCCCTCTCCTCTTCGGCGCCCTCAGCGCCCGAAGAACGGTAGTGGACCGGCCCAGTATCGCTCGCACCAGATGCTCAAAAAACAAACGTAAGAAAATAGATTTTTTTTCAAAATTATGACGTTTTTTATAGCAAATTCGGAAACTATTGCATGATGTAGATAAAAATCAAAACTAGCACTTCATTGGCCACATGTTGGTCGAAAATGGATCTTTACGGCCACCTCTAGTCCTGACATATTACATATTAAAACATAGTCTTTACATATTACATATTGAAACACAGTACGACACATTATATAGCTTGTGAGTTATTTCTTCCTCGTCTGCCCCTTCGGCCTCAACTGCCACGATCACGTCCGCCTCTTGCTCCTGTTGTCGCAGCCATCGATGTGGAAGCACTCGTCGATGTGGAAGCACCATCTTTATTCAGGTCGCGACAATATTTCATCCTATGCCCATAAGCCGCGCATAACAAACATTGTGTGGTTGCTCCACCAGCTTTAGATTGGTCCATATCGTTTCGGATGCGACGGGCCTTTCGTCTGCCCCTACTTGTTCGCGGAAGGTCTGGATGCCAGATGTATACTCTCTTACCGTCGTTTACCTTGTTGAAATCGCCGACGACTCTAAACCCTGTCATCTTACCTATCCATGTATTGAGCACTACCTCTTTTAAATAGTATGGGGACACGAAGAAGATAGCATCCAACTCAATTTGGCCACAGGCAGCCAACACATGAGAGCAAGGTAGGTGCAACAACTTCGGTTTATTGCATGTACACTCACACATTGGATAAAGTTTCGTTCCAATTTTCACCTCGTGTGTCTTCACCTCATGTCCAGAACCAAAACCATCGGTAGGAAGCTGAACCTCATACCTCCTTTCTTGATTCCCTATGAGTCTAACAGTGTGCTTCTTTACTTTCTCTATCTTCTTTGCCATGTATTCCATGACACGGCTACAATAAGGTGTGTTGTGATTATCTTCAATATGCTTCTTGGCTAACTCGTGCCTTTCTCTGAAATATCTCAAAGTGCCATGGAATACAGCCTCCACAATAGCTGGGAGTGGCAATGCTCTATTCCCTCTCAGCACAAAGTTATACACCTCTGCAAGATTAGTTGTCATGTGGCCATACCTAGCTCCATGTGTGTCATGCAGCAAAGACCAATTCACTGGAGGCTCTTTCTCTATCCACTCAGAAAAATTCTTTATTGCCCTTCCCTTCTTTCTCTTAGTATTCGGAGGGTCAATTGCTGGCAAGTCACAAAGACCTACTGGCTCCTCTAGCTCCACGATGAGTGCTGCTAATTTAACCTAACCTTCTTCCATTTTCTTCCTCGCACGGACCTGCTTCTTAGTAAACTCATCTAGTTTTGACCAAATAAATCCGTATTTGCGTTGTTGGCTCTGCTTGCATAATTTTTTGAAAAAGTTCATCAACCACTTGTTCTTGAACTGTGAGAAAAAATTAGCCCCAAGATGGCGCATGCACCACGGACTCTGCAAGTCCCTCCAAGGTGTTGGTTTGTCAACTTTTGAATTACGTAGTGTCTTCACGGCCTTCAATATACCAGCATGTCTGTCATGAATGATACACACGTTTGGTCGGTCCTTCATGATGGCAATTTTCACTTGCCGGAAGAACCATACCCTGCTGGGAAAGTTCTCACCCTCCACAAATGCCATGGTAAGTGGGATGATTTGATTATTTCCGTCCACACCAATAGTAGTTAGGATTTGCCCTCTATACTGACCGGTCAGGAATGTACCATCCACAAATATAACAGGAGGACAATGCCGGAAAGCTTCGATGCACATAGCGAAAGAGAAGAACACTCGTTTCAACCTTGAAATCTGGTATACTCAGCAACCTCATGTGTTTTACGTTCACATAAGTGCCGGGATTCCCGTCCTTCAGTATGGCAAGGAGACGGACAACATTATCATATGAGTCGAAGAACGTCCCAAACCTTTCCTCCATAGCCTTCTGCTTAGCCCTCCAAGCCTTCCCATAAGGAATGACATAATTCCATATGACCTTCACTGCTGTCCGGATGTGTTTTGCTTCCATATCTTTCTTCTCTACTATCTCAGTACACATGATTTGCGCAATGAGACTTGAAGTTAGGTTCGGATGCTTCACCAGCAGGTTCTTCCTCACACAATTATGTGTGACGACAATGGTGACAACCCAGTGGATGTCATACTTCGGCACGTGCCCGTGCACCTTCCCAGGACAACCTGTTTCAACACATTTCACGGTATAGTTTGTTGGACTTGATATGTGTGTCCGGAAAACCCTCTGCATAGACATAGCCCACTTTATCACCGCATACTTCAATTTTTTCTTTATATCATACATAGCCCCTATTTGTACTTGGTTCAGATTATACTGCCATGGAGTCTCATGGCCATCGTTGACCGTAAGGCCGGTGGATATGTCCTGCTCCCATGCAGAAGGAATCGGTACCTCCACTTCATCCTCAGAATTTTCAAAATCCAGTTCCTCCACCAATCCATCCTCGTCCTCTTCCTCCATCACCCTCTGCATTTCATCCCCTTCCTCATCACCATCAGCAAAACTAGAACCAGCTAATATTATCGACTGGCTACTCTGCCCAGTATCAGGACCACAAACATTGTGTGGCACGTAGTCCGACTCTTTCTCGGGTTGGCTAGCATCCACATCTTGTGGTTGTGACCCGGATAAAACAATCTCGTTAGCCACTTCACTGCCTTGGCCGGGTTCATACCCCCTGTGGAGTTGTACGGTATTCTCCTCCTTCGGCACAGGTTGCACAAGTGCATATGGGTGGATTCTTCGGTCTCGGCAGCGTCTTAACAGGGACAACCAATGTTGGCTCCTATCTATCGCATCAACTCCCACTTGACCTTTTTACAAGATTTGGTCCATAATGCATGAATACTGACGGAACATACTTCAGAATCCAGCCCGAAACTAGTTGTCAACCAATACTTCAACTGTCTAATGTCCAGTCTATCCGGGTCTGCTAGTGTCATGACGCCATTTTTAAAATCGCTAAGATCAACCCCCAACTCATTATATCGAACATTACCAGCGCCGTAGTAAACATTCAGATTTACTGATTCAGACATTTTCTCCTGTCAGACATTGTCATCTTCTCATTAATCACAACGAACACTAATATTACCCGCTACACTAACTAAAATCCGCTAAAATGCCACCACATACAAATTAACACTAACACAATTTTTATTATCCGCTACACTAACACAATTATTACTCCGCTAAAATGCCACCACATACAAATTAACACTACAATTAGCAATATAATTTAACTACACTAACTAAACTATACAACTCAGAGAAAATTTGTGAGGACATGACTATACCTTAGCGGAGGTGCTTGCACCACCGAACAACGACAGCACCACCGCCGCCCCCTTGATGACCGGAGGTTCAACTCCAGTCACCCCCAAGCCGCACCTCCTCCTCCATAGTTGCTGCTCCCCCACAACTGCTGCTCCTCCTCATCAACACCTCCTGCCCAACCGCACCTCCTCCTCCCCACCATGGCTACTCCTCCCCAAGCGCACAGAAAACTATCCCATAGCAAAAAACAACACCGTAGGCCGTCTGGGATTGCTACGATCTACCGATTCTGTGGCTTCGATGTGAAAATGGGTGGCAAATGGAGGAGATCGGCGCGGGGTGGTGAGGAACAGAAAAGAACGAGAGAGAGAAAGGAAGAACAAAGGCGAACATGCGAGAGGAAGGAGACGCCGCGCGGGGCTTATCCACACCTTTTCAGTCGATGGGAGGCCGAAAAGGCTCTCCGGCCGCCGCCTGGACGAAAAGGCCCACTTCAATTGCGGCGAGGCCGAAGTTACTATTTTCGGCCCGCCCTCCACCGACGCCAGGTCTTCGGCCCAGGCTCGCGTGTCTTCGGTCAACGGCTGGCCGAAAAGCCCTCTTCGGCCAAGCAGTGACCGAAAAGTGCCATTTCGGCCAACGCGTGGCCGACGGGGTCATAGTTCTAGTTTTTTTGCATTACGTGCTATATTTTCCGAAATTGCTATAAAAGACGTCATAGTTTTGAAAAAAATCAAGAAAATAAGCAGCACATGAGATTCGAAACTGCACGCAATCCTGATGGACTTGGCGCTTCAACCACTACACTAGGATGGTTTGTTGTGTTATATGTGAGAATACAGTCCTATTTAACCCATGTTCGAGCCCCAGAACAAAAATATTTTGAAAAGGGAAGGAAAATTTGAACAAGAATTCACGAATTTTAAAACACTTCGTCGATTCTGACAAAAGGTGACGTATTCCGAAGAAATTTTCAAAAAAAATCATCAATTTTTCAAAAAAGCTCACTGGATTTTGAAAAGGTTCATCGATTTTGAGAAAAACATCATGAATTTTAAAAAAGTTCACCAAATTTTGAAAAAGTTCATCGGTTTTGATTAAAAAAGTTCATAGATTTGAAAAAATTTCATCGATTTTAATAAAAGAGTTCATGAATTTGGAAAAAGTTCACCAGATTTTAAAAAAAATCACAGATTTAAAAGAAGTTGATCATTTTGGTAAAAAAAAGTTCACAATCTTGAAAAACGTTCATTGATTTCCAAAATGTTCACGATTTTTAAAAAAATCATCAATATTGAAAAAAGTTCACCAGAATCAGAAAAAGGGTTCATTGATTCTGATTAAAAAATTAAGCATTTTGAAAAAATAGAAGGAAGAAGGAAAAGGAGAAAAGAAAAGAAAAATAGAAAAAGAAAAGCGGAAAGATGAAAAGAAGTAAAAGGAAGAAACAATGCACGACAGCTTGGTCGGTCAGCTGGCTTTCAGCGCTAGCTATTAATGAGAGATCGCGCGATCGAAACGCGCACGCCCTTTGATTTTTGCGTTTTTAAACATAAGAGAAAAGTGGTAAACGGGCCGGCCCAACATAGAGGCGTGGGGCGCGTGGGGGTGTGCGCCCGTTTGTGCCGATGCCTTTAAGCGGCGCAACGGGCACCGAATAGGATTTAGCCAAAATCTTGATCCCGTATACTACGTTCACGTTGTACAAATGGACCTGCCCATAGCACGTTCGCTCGCTTGATCCATGTGCCGCAAATTAGGTAAACGCGAGCAGAATGTCTTCCACCTTCGCATCGCCTCACCGGATGGGCTGGCCCATCAGCACACAATTTTTTTCATTTGTCATTCACTTATTAAATAGTCCTAGCCCTCAATTTTTTTATTAAATAATCCCACCTCGCTTTCTCACACCTCATCACACCAACATCTATGATTTCAAATTACTTAGTTGTCTCAAGATTCAAATAAACAAATGATAAACTCCATTGTGCCAATTGAAATAAAGAATTAATGCCTAGAAAATAACTTAGGAATAATATTTGTTTAGCACCTCATCAGTTGATACTCTCCCTATCCTATCAATACGTGTTTTCATGGAAAAAAATTTGTTATGTAGCATGTGTTTGTGCCTTTTGAAAAGTATTATGTTATTTCTAAAATCATATATGCATTTTAAAATATTTGTGTAGTTTTAAGAAAAAGTATTCACATATAAAAATAGTTTTCATGTAATTTTAATTCTTCACCCTTTTCTTAAAAAAAGTTCATGTAGTTCTAAGTATTCATGCACTAAAAATATTCGTAACTTTAAAATATTCATGCTCTTTAAAGAAGTCCATGTGATTTAAAAAGTGTCTATACGTTTTAAAACAATGTTGATGCATTTTGCCAACAAATATACAACCTAAAAGTGAGTGCGCGTATGAGAGGCGGTGATGGACCAGGTGTAGGTCGTAGCTCGGGAAGGGCGGTCTCCCAGCTTGATCAGATTTATTTTCGTCGCCTTTGAGATTGATTACATTTGAATGCATTGTGTTTTTTTCTTGTTGCAACACACGGGCGTGTTTGTCCTAGTCATGAACAATAAAGCTATGTAAATAGCCTAATCAATAAAACTTAGACTCTAAACCGTAAACACCAGCCTTTAATTTTATAGCCTTATATTTATCTCCGACCTATCTATCTCTTTTGGGAGAGGTGCTTAGTAGTAGGCACAATCTTGCGGTGTCCTTACAGTATGAAAAGAGGAGTTGCAAGGCACATGTTTGTATTGTTGCTACTAAGGGTAAAATGACGGGGTTCAAACATATTATTTGGTCTTACTTTGTTTACATTATGTCATCATGGTCCAAGTATTACTCTGTTTGTTATAAATTTAATACCTTAAGAGGCATGCTGGATTAATAGCAGTCGAGGGGTGGAGTAATAGTAGTAGATGCAGTTGGATTTCGGTCTACTTGTCTCGAACATAATGCCTATGCATTGATCATGCCATGAAGAATCATCAAAACTATGCGTTATTCTATCAATTGCCCAATAGTGATTTGTTTACCCACTGTTGCTATGCTTATGAGAGATATGCCTCTAGTGAACCTATGGCCCCGGGTCTAATCACTTTATATTTACTAAAACCCTTGAAATACTTGCTAAAAATTATTTCCTTTTAATTTTATCTATTTATCACTACCATATTTAATCCTTGCAATTGACGAGAACAAGGGGATTGATAACCCCCTTGCTGTCGTTGGGTGCAAGCATTTGTTTGTGTGTGTAGGTATCATTTATCTTGTCCGTGTGGTGTCTCTTAATGCTTTTTGCTACTATACTACTTCGCTCATCCTCTTTGGGGAATCCAAACGCCTATCACAATTAGCAAGATGCATGCTGGACAGCGGTTTTGGGGTGGATTAATAGTACTAGATGCAGTCGGATTACGGTCTACTTGTCATGAACATAATTTCTATATATTAATTATGCCATGGATGATCATAATACTATGTGCTATTCTGTCAAATTGTCCAACGGTAATTGTTTACCCACCGATGTTATTTATGAGAGAGATGCTTCTAGTGAACGCTATGGCCACCGGGTCCATTCACCATTAAATTAAAACAAATCTTATAATTCCTCGTTGTTTTCTCTTAATTTTTATTTTACTTTTATTTATTATATCTACCACTACCACATTTGGTACTTGCAACGGGCAAGAACAAGGGGAGTGACGCCCCTTGCCTTGTTGGGCTGCAAGCATTTGTTTGTTTGTGTGTGTGTGTGTGCAGATACTTAAGGAAATATTGTTGGGATCTACGGTAGGGTGCGTCGACTGGAAATTAAAATTTCCTATGCGCAGAACAACCAAGAACATGCTACGGGAGATGGATCACAGTTCGTTACCACTAGACGCACAGTGCCGTGCAACGAAAGAAGAGTTGGGGCAGCGCGTCCGCATGGATCGTCTCCTCCTCGTCCGATCTTCCTCGTACAACCGATGGTCGGTTCCCACGTACAGGTTCGCCGGAGCGGCGCAAGTGCACCGCCTCTAACGGTATCCGCGCGTGCAGGAGGAACGTCGTGCCGCGGACTTCTAGGTCTGATCACACAACCGGCGGTGAGTGGAGGTGTCTATTCGCAACACATGCAAACCCTAGTGACAGCGCCGAAGCGATCAACCACGTGAGTGTGCGGCACCTCCACTATATATATAGGCGTCCGTCGCGGGCTCAACACTTGGGCCTCGCACGGACCCTAAAGCCCATAAGTCTACTCGTCCACAATCTGAATACAGTTCGGATCACATCCGACCAGTGTCCTCGGATCCGACCTCGTAGGTTCCTTCCCTTAAGCGCGCGACCCCTTACATTCAAGTCGGCTTGGTCGCAGTTCGGATCAACTCCGAACTGCACGGTTGGTAGCGGCCTCTAGCAAGGCATGCCGAACACCAAGCAGACTATGAAGTTGGTTAGCGAACCTGTACATCATACTTCCATTCCTTTTGCCACATGATATATGTTGTCGAGCTCAAGACGAGTCTGTCATCCTTGTGCTAGCCCGACCTCTTTCTCGTTCCAGTGATGCCGACCTCAAACCGGATTATCTCATAATCCTTGTCGCATGGCCATGCTTATCCTGGTTGGATCGCACGAGGGGCCCAGAGTATATCTCTCCTGATGGGAGCGGCAAATCCCATCTTGCTCGACCACGTCTCGCAGCATGGTTCTGGACAAACCCGAAACCTACCTTTATAACTACCCAGTCACGGAGTAGCGTTTGGTCGGCCCAAAGCAAGTCTGTCACCATCCCGAGTACATGCGTCAGCTCAGGTCTTAGGACATAGAACATATGTTGTACTAGAGACTCACAGATGACATATCGTTGCGTCTCATAGTTGGGTCTGTCCGACTTGGACCTTATCTCGACTCGGATCCGACTACGTCGAATCCGACCAGATCCTTCCAAGTCCATATTATCCGGTTAGCATCCAATGCTCCATGGCTAGTGAGACAAAGCCATCGACCGTGTCATATGCTAGTCTAGTTGGCTGCGCGTCCACACAACCCTTTCGACTAGGGACCTTTTAGGACAGTCATCATACAATGCATAGTCCCACAAACAAGTCACGTACTTGCTGATACACATCATTGATAATGTCCAAGGACTATCTTTATTCATAAACACATAGGAAATATCATCATACATGATTGCCTCTAGGGCATATCTCCAACAAATATGCCCTAGAGGCAATAATAAAGTTGTTGTTTTATATTTCCTTACTCATTATAAATGTTTATTATTCATGCTAGAATTGTATTGATCGGAAACCTTAATACATGTGTGAATACATAAACAAACACCATGTCCCTAGTAAGCCTCTACTAGACTAGCTCGTTGATCAAAGATGGTTAAGGTTTCATAACCATAGACATCAGTTGTCATTTGATAACGGGATCACATCTTTAGGAGAATGATGTGATGGACAAGAAACATCCGTTAGCTTAGCATAATGATCATCCAGTTTTATTGATATTGCTTTCTTCATGTCAAATACATATTCCTTCGACTATAAGATTACGCAACTCCCGAATACCGTAGGAATGCCTTGTGTGCAATCAAACGTCACAACGTAACTGGGTGATTATAAAGATTCTCTACAGGTATCTCCGAAGGTGTTTGTTGAGTTGGCATAGATCGAGATTAGGATTTGTCACTCCGAGTATTGGAGAGATATCTCTGGGCCCTCTCGGTAATACACATCATAAGCTTGCAAGCAAACAACTAAGGAGTTAGTCATGAGGTGATGTATTACAGAACGAGTAAAGAGACTTGCCAGTAATGAGATTGAACTAGGTATGAAGATACCGACGATCGAATCTCGGGCAAGTAACATACCGATAGACAAAGGGAATAACGTATGTTGTTATAACGGTTCGACCGATAAAGATCTTCATAGAATATGTAGGAGCCAATAGGCATCCAGATTCTGCTATTGGTTATTGACCGGAGAGGTGTCTCAGTCATGTCTACACAGTTCTCGAACCCGTAGGGTCCGCACGCTTAACGTTCGATGACGATATTGTATTATATAAGTTATGTGATTTGGTGACTGAATATTGTCCGGAGTCCCGGATGAGATCACGGACATGACGAGGAGTCTCGAAATGGTCGAGAGGTAAATATTGATGTATAGGACGATAGTATTCAGACACCGGAAGTGTTCCGGAGGGTACCGGGTACATATCGGGTCACCGGAAGGGGTTCTGGGAACCCCCAGCAAAAGATATGTGCCTAATGGGCCAAGAGGGGAAACGCACCAGCCACCAGGGGCTGGTGCACCCCCATATGGGCCGAACCAGAGGAGAGGGAAAGAGGGGAAGGGAGAAGGAAAGGGAGGATTTGGCCTCCCCCTTCCTTCCCTCCTCCCTCCTCTTTCCTCCCCCCTCCGGTAAATAAGGAAGGAGGGGGTGCCGGCCTAGCAGGAACCCAAGTAGGATTCGAGGCTACTTGGGGCGCCTACTAGCCTCTCCCCTCACCCTTCCACCTATATATATGTGGGAGGGGCGCCCCCTGGCACACCCCAGACAATTGTTAGCCGTGTGCTGCGCGCCCCCTCCACCGTTTACTCCCATGGTCATATCTTCGTAGTGCTTAGGCGAAGCCCTGCGAGGATTACTTCACCATCACCGTCACCACGCCATCGTGCTGATGAAACTCATCTACTACCTCGAAAACTTGCTGGATCAAGAAGGCGAGGGACGTCACCGAGCTGAATGTGTGCAGAACGTGGAGGTGTCATGCGTTCGGTACTTGATTGGTTGAAGCACGAAGAAGTTCGAATACATCAACCTCGTTGAGAAACACTTCCGCTTACGGTCTACGAGGGTACGTAGACACACTCTCCCCCTCGTTTCTATGCATCTCCATGGATAGATCATTCGTGTGCGTAGATTTTTTTGTTTTCCATTCAATGTTTCCCAACAGGTACTGCTAAAGTTGTCTATGTGCCGTCTCCTGGTTCGATAAACCTTGATTCTTAACTGAGAGAAATACTATCTGCTAATATACTACATCACCCTTCCTCTTTGGGGAATACCAACACTATTACAAGTAGCAGAAGAATTTCTGGCACCGATTCGGGGAGGCTTCACCAGACAAACTAGGTGCCTTTACACAAGCTTATCATTTTCTTGTTCTTATCTTTTTTGCCTTTTTGCCTTTTTATTTACTTTTTTATTTACCTTCTCTTTTTCCACCCCTCCTCATAAAAAACAAAAATACCAAAAATATTCATGTCACTATCTCTGCTTGTGTTATCATGTGCCTTCTATTTGCTTGCATCTTTGCTTGCGAAAATTTATTGATATGGATCCTCATCCACTTGCTAATATTTTCAACAATTCCAATTATGATAAACCAATTTCTAGTGATGAAAATGCCATTGGGATAAGTTCTTTGAAAGAAAAGATGGAGTTGAGTGCACTTAATTATCTTTACGAAGTTTTTCTTATAAATCATGAATCTGAAAAATTTTATGATGTGTTGAAGAAGAAATTTATAAAATGATTCATGGTGGTTATTTGAATGAAAATCATGATGGCAATGATGTTAGCATAAATTCTATGAAAGTCAATTATGCTAATGATCATGATTGGGGTGATGATTATGATGCCTCTTGTGATCTTGAGAATTTATTTGAGCCTCGTAATGAATCTATTATTGATAATAAAATGTGTAATACTATTAAAAGTGGGTCTGGAAGAGTGTCAACTTTAGGTGAAAATCCCACTATTTTGGAGAAGAATCAATATTATGATTTTTTGTTAAAAGTGGGTTTGGAGAGGTCATGGCTTTAGTTGATGTTAATACCACTATTTTGGAAGATTATAAAATCCATATGCATGTGGATCATGTATACAATATATCATGCGATAGTTATATTGTTCAATTTGATTATGATCCTATATGTAATTATTTTGAGAGGGCCAAATATGGTTATAAAAATCTTCATGTCACTAAATTACCTCTCTTTGTGTTAGAATTATTAATGCTTCATTCTTCCTATTTGCATGTGCTAGATATTGCTTGTCTTGATAATTTATTTTCCTATAGAATGCCTATGCATAGGAAGATGGTTAGACTTAAATGTGTTTGTTAGTTGTTACACGTTATATGATGCTCTCTTTGTGCTTCATTTCTTATCTTTTATGTGAGCATCCTTGAAATCTCAAGCCTATCTTAATGATTATAAAGAAAGAGTTTGTTAGGAGACAACCCAACTTCTTTCAAAGAGACAACCCAATATCAAGCCTATCTTAATCAAATTTTGTAGTAATTATGTTTGTATCTTCTATTTTCATTTATGTGCCAAGTAAATCCTTTGGGATAGTTTGGATGCTTGTTGATTTGATCTGTTGGGGAACGTAGCATGCAATTTCAAAAAAAATTCATATGATCACGCAAGATCTATCTAGGCGATGCATAGCAACAAGAGGGGGAGAGTGTGTCCACGTACCCTCGTAGACCGAAAGCGGAAGCGTTTACTTAACACGGTTGATGTAGTCGAACGTATTCTTGATTCAACCGATCAAGTACAAATGTACGCCACCTCGGAGTTCTGCACACGTTCAGCTCGATGACGTCCCTCGAACTCTTGATCCAACAAGGTGTCGAGGGAGAGTTTCGTCAGCACGATGGCGTGGTGATGGTGATGTTGAAGTGATTCGCGCAGGGCTTTGATCATCGGTATGTTCATACCTAGTTCAATCTCGTTACCGGCAAGTCTCTTTACTCGTTCTGTAATGCATCATCCCGCAACTAACTCATTAGTCACATTGATTGCAAGGCTTATCACGATGTGCATTACCGAGAGGGCCCAGAGATACCTCTTCGATACTTGGAGTGACAAATCCTAATCTCGATCTATGCCAACCCAACAAACACCTTCGAAGATACCTGTAGAGCATCTTTATAATCACCCAGTTACGTTGTGACGTTTGATAGCACACAAAGTATTCCTCCGGTATCTGGGAGTTACATAATCTCATAGTCAAAGGAATATGTATAAGTCATGAAGAAAGCAATAGCAATAAAACTTAACAATCATTGTGCTAAGCTAACGGATGGGTCTTGTCCATCACATCATTCTCCTAATGACGTGATCCCGTTCATCAAATGACAACACATGTCCATGGTTAGGAAACTTAACCGTCTTTGATTAACGAGCTAGTCTAGTAGAGGTAAACTAGGGACACTGTGTTTTGTCTATGTATCCACACATGTATCAAGTTTCCGGTTAATACAATTCTAGCATGAATAATAAACATTTATCATGATATAAGGAAGTATAAATAACAACTTTATTATTGCCTCTAGGGCATATTTCCTTTAGTCTCCCACTTGCACTAGAGCCAATAATCTATATTACATTATAATGATTCTAACACCCATGGAGTCTTGGTGCTGATCATGTTTTGCTCGTGGAAGAGGCTTAGTCAACAGGTCTGCCACATTCAGATCCATATGTATTTTACAAATCTCTATGTATCCCTCCTTGACTTGATCACGGATGGAGTTGAAGCATCTCTTGATGTGTTTGGTTCAATTGTGAAATATGGATTCCTTCGCTAAGGAAATTTCTCCCGTATTATCACAAAAGATTTTCATCGGACCTGATGCACTAGGTATTACACCTAGATCGGATATGAACTCCTTCATCCAGACTCCTTCATTTGCTGCTTCCAAAGCAGCTATGTACTCCGCTTCACACGTAGATGCTGCCACGACACTTTGCTTGGAACCGCACCAACTGACAGCTCCACCATTCAATATAAATACGTATCCGGTTTGTGACTTAGAGTCATCCAGATTAGTGTCAAAGCTAGCATCAATGTAACCATTTACGACGAGCTCTTCATCACCTCCATAAATGTGAAACATATCCTTAGCCCTTTTCAGGTATTTCAAGATGTTCTTGACCGCTGTCTAGTGATCCACTCCTGGATTACTTTGGTACCTCCCTGCTAAACTTATAGCAAGGCACACATCAGGCCTGGTACACAGCATTGCATACATGATAGAACCTATGGCTGAGGCACATGGAATGACTTTAATTTTCTGTCTATCTTTTGCAGTGGTCGGGCATTGAGTCTGACTCAACTTCACACCTTGTAACACAGGCAAGAACCTTTCTTTGACTGATCCATTTTGAACTTCTTCAAAACTTTATCAAGGTATGTGCTTTGTGAAAGTTCAATTAAGCGTCTTGATCTATCTCTATAGATCTTGATGCCCAATATATAAGTAGGTACATCGAGGTCTTTCATTGAAAAATTCTTATTCAAGTATCCTTTTATGCTATCCGGAAATTCTATATCATTTCCAATCAACAATATGTCATCCACATATGATATTAGAAATTCTACAGAGCTCCCACTCACTTTCTTGTAAATGCAAGCTTCTCCAAATGTCTGTATAAAACCATATGCTTTGATCACACTATCAAAGCGTATATTCCAGCTCCGATATGCTTGCACCAATCCATTAATGGATCGCTGGAGCTTGCACACTTTGTTACCACCTTTAGGATCGACAAAACCTTCTGTTTGCATCATATACAACTCTTCTTTGAGAAATCCATTAAGGAATACAGTTTTGACGTCCATTTGCCAAATTTCATAATCATAAAATGCGACAATTGCTAACATGATTCGCACAGACTTAAGCATCACTACGGGTGAGGTCTCATCGTAGTCAACTCCTTGAACTTGTAGAAAACATTTCGCAACAAGTCGAGCCTTTTAGACAGTAACATTACCATCAGCGTCAGTCTTCTTCTTGAAGATCCATTTATTCTCTATGGTTTGCCGATCATCGGGCAAGTCAACCAAAGTCCATACTTTATTCTCATACATGGATCCCATCTCAGATTTCATGGACTCAAGCCATTTCGCGGAATCTGGGCTCATCATCGCTTCCTCATAGTTTGTAAGTTCGTCATGGTCTACTAACATGACTTCCAGAACAGGATTACCGTACCACTCTGGTGCGGAACACACTCTGGTTGACCTACGAGGTTCGGTAGTAACTTGATCTGAAGTTTCATGATCATCATCATTAACTTCCTCACTAGTTGGTGTAGGCATCACGGGAACGGTTTTCTGTGATGAGCTACTTTCCAATTCGAGAGGAGGTACAATTACCTCATGAAGTTCTACTTTTCTCCCACTCACTTCTTTTGAGAGAAACTCCTTCTCTAGAAAGGATCCATTCTTAACAACAAATATCTTGCCTCTAGATCTGTGATAGAAGGTGTACCCAACAGTTTCTTTTGGGTATCCTATGAAGACGCACTTTTCTGATTTGGGTTCGAGCTTATCAGGCTGAAGCTTTTTCACATAAGCATCGCAACCCCAAACTTTAAGAAACGACAGCTTAGGTTTCTTGCGAAACCATAGTTCATACGGTGTCGTCTCAACGGATTTAGATGGTGCCCTATTTAACGTGAATGCAGTTGTCTCTGATGCATAACCCCAAAATGACAGTGGTAAATCGGTAAGATACATCATAGATTGCACCATATCTAATAAAGTACGGTTATGACGTTCGGACACACCATTACGCTATGGTGTTCCAGGTGGCATGAGTTGTGAAACTATTCCACATTGTTTTAAATGAAGGCCAAACTCATAACTCAAACATTTGCCTCTGTGATCATATCGTAGAAACTTTATTTTCTTGTTACAGTGATTGTCCACTTCACTATGAAATTCTTTGAACTTTTCAAATGTTTCTCACTTGTGTTTCATTAAGTAGATATACCCTTATCTGCTCAAATCATCTGTGAAGGTCAGAAAATAATGATACCCGCCGCGAGCCTCAACACTCATCGGACCGCATACATCGATATGTATTATTTTCAATAAGTCAGTGGCTCGCTGCATTGTTCCAGAGAACGGAGTCTTAGTCATCTTGCCCATGAGGCATGGTTCGCAAGCATCAAATGATTCATAATCAAATGATTCCAAAAGTCCATCCGCATGGAGTTTCTTCATGCACTTTACACCAATATGACCGAAACGGCAGTGCCACAAATATGTTGCACCATCATCATCAACTTTGCATCTTTTGGCATCAATATTATGAATATGTGTATCACCACGATCGAGATTCAACAAAAATAGACCACTCTTCATGGGTGCATGACCATAAAAGATATTACTCATATAAATAGAACAACCATTATTCTCTGATTTAAATGAATAACCGTCTCGCATCAAACAAGATCCAGATATAATGTTCATGCTCAACACTGGCACCAAATAACAATTATTTAGGTCTAAAACTAATCCCAAAGGTAGATGTAGAGGTAGCGTGCCGACGGCGATCACATCGACCTTGGAACCACTCCCGACGTGCATCGTCACCTCGTCCTTAGCCAGTCTTGCTTAATCTGTAGTCCCCGTTTCGAGTTGCAAATATTAGCAACAGAACCAGTATCAAATACCCAGGCGCTACTACGAGCATTAGTAAGGTACACATCAATAACATGATATCAAATATACCTTTGTTCACTTTGCCATCCTTCTTATCTACCAAATACTTGGGGCAGTTCCGCTTCCAGTGACCAGTACGTTTGCAGTAGAAGCACTCAGTTTCAGGCTTGGGTCCAGACTTGGGCTTCTTCCCGGGAGTGACAACTTGATTGCCATTCTTCTTGAAGTTCCCCTTCTTTCCCTTGCCCTTTTTCTTGAAACTAGTGGTCTTGTTAACCATTAACACTTGATGCTCTTTCTTGATTTCTACCTCCGCAGCTTTGAACATAGCGAAGTGCTCGGGAATTGTCTTATCCATCCCTAGCATATTATAGTTCATCACGAAGCCTTTGTAGCTTGGTGGCAGTGATTGAAGAACTCTGTCAATAACACTATCATCCGGAAGATTAACTCCCAGCTGAGTCAAGTGGTTATGGTACCCATACATTCCGTGTATGTGTTCACTGACAGAACTGTTCTCCTCCATCTTGCAGCTATAGAACTTGTTGGAGACTTCATATCTCTCAACTCGGGCATTCGCTTGAAATAGTAACTTCAACTCCTGGAACATCTCATATGGTCCATGACGTTCAAAACGTCTTTGAAGTCTCGATTCTAAGCCGTAAAGAATGGCACACTGAACTATAGAGTAGTCATCAGACCGCATGTGTCAGACGTTCAAAGTGTCTACATTAGCGGGAGGGGGCTTTTCACCTAGCGATGCATCAAGGACATAATTCTTTTGTGCAGCAATGAGGATAATCTTCAAGTAACGGTCCCATCTGTGTAGTTGATACCATCATCTTTCAACTTAGCTTTCTCTAAGAACACATTAAAATTCAAGGAAACGGTTGCACGGGCCATTGATCTAGAACATAGATATGCAAAAACTATTAGGACTAAGTTCATGATAAATTAAGTTCAATTAATCATATTACTTAAGAACTCCCACTTAGATAGACATCCCTCGAGTCATCTAAATGATCACGTGATCCATATCAACTATACCATGTCCGATCATCACGTGAGATGGAGTAGTTTTCAATGGTGAACATCTCTATGTTGATCATATCTACTATATGATTCATGTTCGACCTTTCAGTCTCCAATGTTCCGAGGCCATGTATGTACATGCTAGGCTCGTCAAGTTTAACCTGATTATTCCACACGTGCAAAACTATCTTGCACCCATTGTACGTGAACGTAGAGCTTATCACACCCAATCATCACGTGGTGTCTCGGCACGGCGAACTGTCGCAACGGTGCATACTCAGGGAGAACACTTATACCTTGAAATTTTAGTGAGGGATCATCTTATAATGCTACCGCCATACTAAGGAAAATAATATGCATAAAAGATAAACATCACATGCAATCAAAATATGTGACATGATAAGGCCATCATCATCTTGTGCCTTTGATCTCCATCTCCAAAGCACCATCATGATCTCCATCGTCGCCGGCTTGACACCTTGATCTCCATCGTAGCGTCATTGTCGTCTCGCCAACTATTGCTTCTACAACTATCGGTAACGCATAGTGATAGAGTAAAGCAACTACATGGCGATTGCATTTCATACAATAAAGCGACAACCATAAGGCTCCTGCCAGTTGCCGATAACTTTTACAAAACATGGTCATATCATACAATAACGTATATCACATCATGTCTTGACCATATCACATCCCAACATGCCCTGCAAAAACAAGTTAGATGTCCTCTACTCTGTTGTTGCAAGTTTTACGTGGCTGCTACGGGTTTCTAGTAAGAACCGTTCTTACCTACGCATCAAAACCACAACGAAGTTTCGTCAAGTTTGTTATTTTAACCTTCAACAAGGACCGGCCATAGTCAAATTTGATTCAACTAAAGTTGGAGAAGCAGACACCCGCTAAGCACCTTTATGCAAAACAAGTTGCATGTCTGTCGGGGGAACTGGTCTCATGAACGTGGTCATTTAAGGTTGGTCCGGGCCGCTTCATCCAACAATACCGCGGAATCAAAATAATACGTTGGTGGTAAGCAGTATGACTATGATCGCCCACAACTCTTTGTGTTCTACTCGTGCATATCATCTACGCATAGACCTGGCTCGGATGCCACTGTTGGGGAACGTAGCATGCAATTTCAAAAAAAATTCCTACGATCATGAAAGATCTATCTAGGAGATGCATAGCAACGAGAGGGGGAGAGTGTGTCCATGTACCTTCGTAGACCGAAAGCGGAAGCATTTAGTTAACGCGGTTACTGTAGTCGAACGTCTTCTCGATTCAACTGATCAAGTACCGAACGTACGACACCTCCAAGTTCTGCACACGTTCAGCTCGATGATGTCCCTCGAACTCTTGATCCAGCAAAGTGTCGAGGGAGATTTTCGTCAGCACGACGGCGTGGTGATGGTGATGGTGAAGTGATCTGCGCAGGGCTTCGCCTAAGCACTACGACAATATGACCGAAGGAGTAAACGGTGGAGGGGGGCGCCGCACACGGCTAGGAACAATTTTTGTGTGTTGGAGGCGCCCCCCGCCCCCGTATATAAAGGAGGGAGAGGGAAGGAGGCGGCCTAGAGGCGCCCCAAGTGGGAGCAGTCCCACTTGGGCTGCTAGTACAATTCGGCCCCCCTTCCTTTTATCGGAGGGGGGAAAGGGGGAAGGAGAGGGAGAAGGAGAAGGAGAAGGAGAAGGAAAGGGGGGCCACGCCCCCTCCCCTAGTCCAATTCGGGCTCCTCCCTTGGGGGGCGCCACCCTTGTGGGCTGGCTTGCCTCCCTCCTATGGCCCATGTGGCCCATATCTTCCCCCCCCCCCCCGTGGGGGGGGGGTCCGGTCACCCCCGGTACTCCGATACATACTCAATACATTCCAAAACACTTCCGGTGTTCGAATACTATCGTCCAATATATTAATCTTTACCTCTCGACCATTTCGAGACTCCTCGTCATGTCCGCGATCTCATCCGGGACTTCAAATAATCTTTGGTCACCAAAACACATAACTCATAATACAAATCGTCATCGAACGTTAAGCGTGCGAACCCTACGGGTTCGAGAACTATGTAGACATGACCGAGACACCTCTCCGGTCAATAACCAATAGCGGAACCTGGATGCTCATATTGGTTTCTACATATTTTACGAAGATCTTTATCGGTCAAACCGTAATGACAACATAAGTCATTCCCTTTGTCATCGGTATGTTACTTGCCCGAGATTCGATCGTCGATATCTTCATACCTAGTTTAATCTCGTTACCGGCAAGTCTCTTTACTTGTTTCGTAATGCATCATCCTGCAACTAACTCATTAGTAACATTGCTTGCAAGGCTTATCATGATGTGCATTACCGAGAGGGCCCAGAGATACCTCTCCGATACTCGAAGTGACAAATCCTAATCTCGATCTATGCCAACCCAACAAACACCTTCGGAGATACCTGTAGAGCATCTTTATAATCACCCAGTTACATTGTGACGTTTGATAGCACACAAGGTATTCCTTCGGTATCCGGGAGTTGCATAATCTCATAGTCAAAGGAATATGTATAAGTCATAAAGAAAGCAATAGCAATAAAACTTAATGATCATTATACTAAGCTAACGGATGGGTCTTGTCCATCACATCATCCTATATACTTTAGAATTTCATCCCCATTAACATATTTATCTAAGCATGCAGGCTATCCACATCAGCAGCCAGCCACATCAGCGTCTTTACTGGCTTACATGAGGGACCCACCAGATTACAGAGCATCCACATCAACCTTCGGTTACCAGCATTAGGACCCACCATAGTTGATCACGAACCCCTCTTTCCCTGATTCATCTGAAACGATCGCTCCCCATGTCCAGTTCCACCACAAAGAAATTGCCCATTCGATTCCCCTTCCACCTTTTGTAACCGATGAGTAAATTTAATATCCACCACCACCCCATGTGGATCCAGTTTGCCAACCCTCCTCGAGAGTTGTTGGGGATATACTGTAACACCCTCGATGCGACTATATCTCCCACGTGTCGAGGCACGACTTAGAGGCATAATCACATTGAAGGCATATGTCGCAAGTTAGGCAATCTTCACAACATCCCATGTAATATAGATAATAAAAGGGGAGATAACATAGTTGGCTTACACTCGCCACGTCAATCAAGTACATAAATAACATTACATCATCCAAACACTCATGGCCCGACTACGGCGCCAAAATAAAAGAGAACCCAACATGCGACACGGTCCCGATCACCCCCAACTGGGCACCACTACTGATCATCAGGAAAGGAAACATAGTAACATTGAGAGTCCTCGTCGAACTCCGACTTGAGCTCAAGTGCGTCTCCTGGAGAGGAATCATCAGGCCCTGCATCTGGTGTAATAGTAATCTGTGAGCCACAGGGACTCAGCAATCTCGCACCCTCGCGATCAAGACTATTTAAGCTTATAGGTAAGGCAGGGTAAATATATGTGGAGCTGCAGCAAGCGACTAGCAAATATGGTGGCCAATTTATTCGCAAAAGAGAGCGAGAAGAGGAGGCAAAGCGCGAGCGAGAAACTAGAGAGCAACCTGCGCAAACATTACTCCAACACCGTGTCCACTTCCCGGATTCCACCGAGAAGAGGCCATCACGGTAACACACTCAGTTGATTCATTTTAATTAAGTTAAGGTTCGAGTTATCTACAACCGGACATTAACAAATTCCCATCTGCCCATAACCACGGGCACGGCTTTCGAAAGTTCAAATCCCTGCAGGGGAGTCCCAACTTAGCCCATGACAAGCTCTCACGGTCAACGAAGGAATAGACCTCCTGCCAAGACGTTCCGATCAGACTCGGTATCTCGGTTCTTCAAGACACTTCGACAGGTTAAAACAAGACCAGCAACACCGCCCGAATGTGCCGACAAATCCCGATAGGAGCTGCACATATCTCTTTCTCAGGGCACACTCAGATGAGTGCTCCATACAACTAAAACCAAACCTCGAGTTTCCCCGAGGGGGCGCTGCACAGGACTCTAGTTTGGACCAACACTCAGAGGAGCACTGGCCCGGGGGGGGGGGTTTAAAATAAGATGACCCTCGGGCTCCGGAAACCCAAGGGAAAAGAGGCTAGGTGGCAAATGGTAAAACCAAGGTTGGGCATTGCTGGAAAAGCTTTAATCAAGGCGAACTATCAAGGGGTTCCCATTATAACCCAACCGCATAAGGAATGCAAAATCCGGGAACATAACACCGATATGACGGAAACTAGGGCGGCAAGAGTGGAACAAAACACTAGGCGAGAGGCCGAGCCTTCCACCCTTTACCAAGTATATAGATGCGTTAAGATAACAAGAAAATATAATGATATCCCAACAAGTAAATAAATGTTCCAACAAGGAACGCCTCCAATCTTCACCTGCAACTAGCAACGCTATAAGAGGGCCTAAGCAAATCGGTAATATAGCCAATCAACGGTTTGCTAGGACATGGGGAGTTAGAGGTTTTGACATGGCAATCTGGGAGGCTTGAAAGCAAGTGGTAGGAATCGTAGCAATGGATAGCAAAAGAGCAAGCAAACTAGCATAGCAAAGATAGTAGTGATTTCGAGGGTATGATCATCTTGCCTGCACAGTTGTCAGAGTTGACTGGATCCTCGAAAGCAAACTCAATGGGCTCCTCGTTAGCGAACTCTTCTCCCGTCTCTACCCAAACAAGACAAACAAGCAACAAGGACACAATCAACCACGTGCAAGGCTCAAACAACATGATGCAAAGATGGTATGCTATGCGGGATGCGATGCGGGATGCATATGCAAGATTTGACAAGGGATGCATGAACCTGGCCTCAACTTGGAAAACCCAAGTGTGCCACTGAAAAGATGAGATGAAATCGCTTGAAAACGATATAAAGAACGCCGGAATCGGAGTTACGGTTTGGAAATGGCAAGCGATTCAAATATGACACCGGTCTGCGATTTACAGCAAGTAGCCATCTAAATGCAATGATATGAACATGCTACAACACCCAAACATGGCAACAAAATACATGGCAGGGATGCATACAAGATGCTTAACAAAAGTCTAGCACTGAGCTACGGCCAATTCATCCATTAACAGGTTCAAACAAGCATGGCAAAAATGCATATGGTAAACAGATTTCAGACTTAGTGAAATTAACACTTGTCTGGAATTTCAGATCAGGTAGCACTCTTTTCGGAGCAACAAAACTACATGCTACAGGACCTGGACATGGCAAAGTAAAGCATGGCATGGAGCTACTCAAAGAGCTTAACAAAAGTCCCTTAGAGACCTTGAGCCAAAAGGGATCAGAAAATACAATTGCAAGCATGTGAACATAGCAAAAACATAATCAGTTTTCAGACTTAGTGAAAACTGGAGCATGCTGAAAACATAACTCAAGCAGGCATGTTTACGAGCTCGATGCACTCAATACGGAGCAAGTCATTATAAGATAAGCATACATCCATCAAGAATACACAAAATGCAAGCTAGACATGGCAAGAACAATAACATAGCATGCATGGATCAACTACAACATCTTCGGCAAAATTGCAAACAAGTTGACAATCTGCCCAGATTCACAAAGTAGCAAAAGTAGAGCTCGATTGACTCAAGCTAGCGTGCTCCATAATTGCAAACAAAGATATGGATGGATAGAGCACTACAATATTAACAAAACATCCTTACTGATCATCCTCAAAAGAGGCACGGATCACTAGGAAACAACATGAACATATGGCAACATGAGATAAACAGATCAAGGACTTGGTGGAAATGCTAAGTCCCTGAAATCAGCATTAACAAGTGCACCACTTTGCAAGCTTGTGCTAGTCACCACACACATCACAAAAATACGTGGGTTGCACCTTTGGAAAGATGACAAAGCCCTTAACAAAACATATGTAGAACTCAGGGGCATATCATGCACACAATAATCATGGCAAAAATGACAAAAAACTAAATGGAGTAGCAGATCTGACAATTATCTCAAGTAGCCTCCTTCTAACAGCATTTCGGGCCTCAAGATGAACTCAAATGAAAATGATGTAATGGAATGTAATGATGTACTCTCTGAGATGAACATTTTGATATGCTATATGCCCAAATCGGAGTTACGGATGCAAAGTTACGAGGCTATGAACAGGGGTACCTGAAACTGAAAACACGGGGACTTGGGGAAAAAAACGAAGTCAACCTAGGGTTAGCTCGGATCTGGATCTGGCGCACGCCGATCGAGGTTCGACGCCGGGGCTCGCCGGAGTTCGTCGCGGCTCGCCGGAGGGAGAGGACGCCGGGGCTTCGGGCGCCGGTGACCGGGGCGGCGACGGGCGGAGGCGGCGGCGGCGGTTGCCGGCCAGGGCGGCAGGGCGCCGGGCGGCGGGGCCGGTGCGGCGGCGGGGCCGGTGCGGCGGCGGGGCGAGGTGGTGGCCGGCGCGGCGGACCGGGTCGCCGGCCTCGGGGAAGGAGGCGGCGGGAGGCGAGGGGACGACGGCGGACGTGTCCGGCCCGGACGGACGTGTCCGGCCGGCGCGGAGACGATTTTTAGGGTTTGAGAGAGAGGAGATCCGCGAATTTCGGGAGGGGGCTTTAAATAGAGGTAGAGGGAGCTAGGAAAGTCCAAATGAGGTGCGGTTTTCGGCCACGCGATCGTGATCGAACGCTCTAGATGATGGAGAAGGCTTAGGTGGGTTTTGGGCCAACTTGGAGGGGTGTTGGGCTGTAACACACACGAGGCCTTTTTGGTTCCTCGGTTAACCGTTGGAGTATCAAACGAAGTCCAAATGGTACGAAATTTGACAGGCGGTCTACTCGTAGTAAACCAAGGCCGCTTGGCAAGTCTCGGTCCAATCCGGAAATGTTTAATCCCCACACACAAAAGAAAGCTAGAAATGACCACCGGAGGAGAACGAAGCGCCGGAATGCAAAACGGACAACGGGGAAAATGCTCGAATGCATGAGACGAACACGTATGCAAATGCAATGCACATGATGACATGATATGAGATGCATGACAACGACAACAACACACGGAGACAAAGACCCGAACCCGAGAAAATAAAATAACTTAACGCCGGAAACGGCAAGAGTTGGAGTACAAATTGGGAAAGTTACATCCGGGGTGTTACAACACTCCACCACTACGAAAGGATCTCGTCCCGAGATCTAGGACTGAAAGAACGCCGAGTATTCATAACGGAGGTGATCCTCGCATTCCCAGGTAGCCTCACGGTCGGAATGGTGTGACCACTTGACTTTGAGAAATTTGATTGACTTGTTGCGAGTCTTGCGTTCAATCTCTTCAAGAATAGCAACTGGGTGCTCACGATAGGAGAGATCTTCTTGGAGCTCAATGTCCTCGAAGTTGACGGTGCGGTCAGGAGTCTTGAAGCACTTTCGAAGCTGAGAGACATGGAACACGTCATGAACATTTGCAAAGTTTGAAGGAAGCTCGAGTTGATAGGCGAGGTCGCCTCTCTTGCTGACAATCTTGAAAGGTCCCACGTATCTGGGGGCAAGCTTCCCTTTGATACCGGAGCGACGAGTACCTTTCATAGGAGAGACGCGGAGGTAAACATGATCTCCGATCTCGAAAGCCAAATCACGATGCTTACTATCATAGTAGCTCTTCTGACGGGATTGGGCTGCTTTGAGGTTATCACGAATGACTTTGCACATTTCTTCTGCCTCTGTGATTTAAGTCATTGCCCAAAAGCTGACGTTCACCGGTTTCAGACCAGTTGAGAGGGGTACGGCACTTCCTGCCATACAGAATTTCAAATGGGGCCTTGCCCGAACTTGCTTGAAAACTGTTGTTGTAGGAGAATTCAGCATAAGGAAGACAATCCTCCCACTTCATGCCGAAGGAGATCACACAAGCCATGAGCATATCTTCAAGAATCTGGTTGACACGCTCGACTTGACCGCTAGTTTGAGGATGGAAAGCTGTGCTGAAGCGGATGTTGGTGCCCATGGCCTTCTGAAAAGAATCCCAAAACTTCAAGGTAAAGATGCTGCCACGATCTGAAGAGATCACTTGTGGAATACCGTGCAGAGAGACAATCCGAGAGGTATATAGTTCCGCCAATTGAGCTGCAGTGATCGACTCTTTGATAGGCAGAAAGTGAGCCACTTTAGTGAGTTTGTCGATGACAACGAATATAGCATCATTGCCACGCTTGGACTTTGGAAACCCAGTCACGAAGTCCATTTCAATGTGGTCAAACTTCCATTCTGGAATGGCAAGAGGTTGGAGGAGACCAGCTGGCCTTTGGTGTTCTGCCTTCACTCTTCTGCAGACATCACATTCATTCACGAACTGAGCAATCTCGCGCTTCATTCGAGTCCACCAATAAGCCTACTTAAGGTCCTGATGCATCTTCGTGCTCCCAGGGTGGATGGAGAGGAGAGAATTATGAGCCTCGTTCATGATCACTTTACGGAGGTCACCTTTGGGTACAACAATACGATCCTCGAAGAAGAGAGTGTCCTTGTCATCAAGGCGGTAGCACTTGTACTTGGGTTGACTCTTGGTAATCCCAATCTTCACCTTTTTCACCATAGCATCAAGAATCTGGGCTTGGCGAATCGGGTCTTCCAAGGTAGGAGAGACTTGAAGATTGGCGAGGAAACCTTGAGGAACAACTTGCAGATTAAGTTTGCGGAAAGCTTCACAAAGCTCGGGTTGATAAGGCTTAAGAATCAGACTGTTGCAATAAGCCTTTCTGCTCAATGCGTCAGCAACCACATTGGCCTTGCCTGGAGTATACTCGATACTTGGATTATACTCTTGAATCATTTCGACCCATCGAGTTTGCCTGAGGTTGAGATTAGGCTGAGTGAAGATGTACTTGAGACTCTTGTGATCAGTGAAAATGTCCACTTTTCTTCCCAATAAGAGATGTCTCCAAGTCAAAAGAGCATGCACAACTGCCGCCAACTCGAGATCATGAGTGGGGTAGTTCTTCTCATTAGGCTTCAACTGGCGAGAGGTATAAGCAACAACTTTCTTCTCTTGCATCAATACTGCGCCAAGACCTTGGAGAGAGGCATCACAAAAGACCTCGTACGGCTTGGATTCATCAGGCGGAGTCAGAACTGGAGCAGTGATCAATTTCTCTTTCAAAGTTTTGAAAGCAATATCACACTCCGGAGACCAAACGTACTTGACGTGCTTCTGAAGAAGATTAGAGAGAGGCTTTGCGATCTTAGAAAAGTTTTCAATGAATCTTCGACAGTAGCTTGAGAGACCGAGGAAGCTACGGAGTTGCTTCACGTTCTGAGGAGGTTCCCAATTCACAATTGCAGACACCTTCTCAGGATTCACGGCAATGCCCTTGGCAGAGATGATATGACCAAGATAAAGAACCTCATCAAGCCAAAATTTGCACTTGGAGAACTTGGCGTAGAACTGATGTTCCCTGAGCTTATCGAGTACCGAACGCAAGTGCTTGGCATGATCTTCCTTGTTCTTCGAGAAAACCAGAATGCCATCGATATAGACCAAAACGAAGTCATTGGTGTAGGCGTTGAAGATGAAGTTCATCATGCGAGAGAACGTCGGAGGAGCGTTGACGAGGCCAAAAGACATGACAGTGTATTCATATGAACCATAGCTTGTCCTGAAAGCCGTCTTGGGAATATCTTGCTCACAGATTCGAATCTGATGATAACCCATACGGAGATCAAGCTAGGAGAATACTTGGGCACCTTTGAGTTGTTCGAACAGCTCATTGATGTTGGGAAGTGGGTATTTGTTCTTGATGGTCTTCTTGTTCAATGGACGGTAATCAACACAAAGTCGGTCCGTTCCATCCTTCTTCTTCACAAAAAGAACACCACAACCCCACGGAGAAGAACTAGGCCGGATGAGACCCATTTTCTCTTGAATATCGAGTTGCTTCTTCAGCTCCTTCAATTCTTCAGGTCCGAGTTTGTAAGGACGCTTGCACACATGTTCCGTGCCAGGCTCAAGATCAATAACGAATTCAACTGGCCGGTGCGGAGGCATTCCTGGAAGCTCTTCTGGAAAGACGTCTTGATATTCGCAAACGACTGGAATTTGCGAGATAGCATCCAGTTCACCCTTCTCATTGAGAGAAAACAGACGGATGGTATCATCACGAGCGGCAAAGACAATTACATCCTCAGACGAATGAGTCAATTGAATCTGCCTGGCAGCACAATCAAGCTGAGCCTTGTGCTTAGAAAGCCAATCCATTCCGAGAATAAGATCAATATCCGAGTTACCAAGAACAATTGGGGAAGAAAGGAACTTGTAGTCACCCAAAGTGATAGTAACCTCCGGGACGCAGGTGTTAGCTGTCATCTGCTTGCCCGGTGACACAATTTGCAAGGAACTTTGCAGATACTGATAATCACACTCATACTTTGATGCAAAAGGTTTGGAAATGAAGCAATGCGATGCACCAATGTCAAAAAGAACTTTAGCTGGAATATCATTAACATGAAGGTTACCCATGATGACATCTGACGAAACCTCTGCCTGAGCTGCATTCACCATATTGATCTTGGCGTACTTGGGGTTATGCTTGACCACAGCTGTACTTGCCGATCTGACAGGAGGAGGAGGAGGAAGACGCTTCTGGTTGAAACACTTGTTGGCATAGTGACCCTTCTGTTGGCACTTGTTGCACGTGACCTCTGAAAGCGGACGGTGATATGGAGCACTCGATCTTGGAGCTTGAGACAAAGTCTTGTTCTGAAAGCCAGGGTTGGGTGGGTGGGAAGATCCACTGCCACCTTTGCTCTTCTGCTGATACGGCTGACGAAACTGAGGAGGAGGAAGCCAATACTTTTGCTGCTTGGCCACTTGAGTAGAGGAAGGAGTAACATCTCTGACTCGCTTCTTGGAAGCATCACACCTCAACTGAGCAGCATCTTGCTTCAATGCCATGTTGTAGAACTCACCGTACCTCAAGGGCTCAAAGAGAACAAGAGCTAGCTGAATTTCTTCTCTGAGACCACCCCTGAACTGATATATCATGCTCTTCTCATCAAGGACGTCCTGCTTGGCAAAGCGGGCGAGCTTCTGGAACAACTTGTTGTAGTCATAGACAGACAAAGAGCCTTGCTTCAGGTTGCGGAATTCCTCACGCTTGCTTTCAACCATGCTCCGAGGAATATGATGAGCTCGGAAATCTCGACGGAATTCATTCCAGGTAATAACACGTCCACCTCTGGAATCCTTGTACTGCTGGAACCATTCTGCAGCTTGATCTTTGAGTTGGAAGGAAGCGAACTTGACAAAGTCCTCAGGCCTGACGTTACTGCAGTCGAAATGCTTGCACAGATCCACAAGCCAATCGTCAGCATCGGTTGCCTCAACACAATTGCTGAAAGTCTTTGGCCCGTTAGCAAGGAACTGGTTGAGTGTAGCAAAGTGATTCTGATTGTTGCCTTGGTTCCCTTGGTTACCTTGATTGTGCTCTTGAAGAATTTGCATGATCAACTGTGTGTTTGCATTGGTTGCGGCCATCACAGCTTGCCATGCCTCTGGAGGAGGTGGAGGTGGTGGCGGATCAAGATTCGGAGTCGTGCGCGTTGGAGGAGCCATCCTGAAGAGGTTGACATCCATTAGCACATTGATAGACAAATATTGAAGCTGAATCCAACGGAATGAAAATTGCAACATATAGTCTTCACATCCGAACAAAATGAACGAATGCATTCCTCTTGAAATGGTCATATATCCATAAATTGAGAAGCCACTTAGAATTAAGGTAGAGAAATAAATCAACAAGGTACGGATCAAGAACGAATAATCGGTAAGAAATCCCAATCTCAAACCAATATCCGTGGAAGAAGAACTAGAGCTACTAGAATTCCCACCTATGAAACTCCCGAACCTTTCCGGTTATGCAATCAGGTGTTGGGGATACAGGGGAAGCATAATATCTCACCCAAACTAGCAAATCCTACATCCAGCTGTATCCATCCTTCAACACATAACCAAGAAACCTTCGGAAACCATCTACCTCAACCTTCGAAAAGCATCCGTTATACAAGTTATGGCGATACTCCCGAACTCCCACCCCAGTACTGGGTGGCGTCGAGGTTATCTCACCAACGAACTGCATAAAAGAGATTTTCGATGTCGGTGTACTAAACTCAGGTATTCCAGAACTGCAACGATAAAATTATGACGACAACACCTCAGAGCTCAACTCCCCGGGACACTTCCACAAAACCCCTGACAGGAGGCACCAAGACAATGTTCTCATCATAAAACCATCGGAACGATTCCAAGATACCCGCGTGATCCTAAAAAAGATTTTAGTGAAATTTTAGGAGAGAAGAGTCAAAACTCTACGTCAGGATGCCTTACCTGAGCGATGAGGAGACTGAGAAGTAAAAAGAATTCCTAAACTCTCCGATATATAATTCCTAAATGACTCAAAACATTTTTCTAGACACAACTCGGCCGCTAAAAACAATCAAGCAATGGGGCTCCTAAGGTCGGGGAAGGCTCTGATTACCAACTTGTAACACATTCGATGCGACTATATCTCCCACGTGTCGAGGCACGACTTAGAGGCATAATCGCATTGTGTAACACCCTCGATGCGACTATAGCTCCCACGTGTCGAGGCACGACTTAGAGGCATAATCGCATTGAAGGCAATGTCGCAAGTTAGGCAATCTTCACAACATCCCATGTAATAAATAATAAAAGGGGAGATACATAGTTGGCTTACACTCGCCACGTCAATCAAGTACATAAATAACATTACATCAATCCAAACACTCATGGCCCGACTACGGCGCCAAAATAAAAGAGAACCCAACATGCGACACGGTCCCGATCACCCCCAACTGGGCACCACTACTGATCATCAGGAAAGGAAACATAGTAACGTTGAGAGTCCTCGTCGAACTCCCACTTGAGCTCAAGCGCGTCTCCTGGAGCGGAATCATCAGGCCCTGCATCTGGTGTAATAGTAATCTGTGAGCCACAGGGACTCAGCAATCTCGCACCCTCGCGATCAAGACTATTTAAGCTTATAGGTAAGGCAGGGTAAATATATGTGGAGCTGCAGCAAGCGACTAGCAATATGGTGGCTAACTTATTCGCAAAAGAGAGCGAGAAGAGGAGGCAAAGCGCGAGCGAGAAACTAGAGAACAACCTGCGCAAACATTACTCCAACACCGTGTCCACTTCCCGGACTCCGCCGAGAAGAGGCCATCACGGTAACACACTCAGTTGATTCATTTTAATTAAGTTAAGGTTCGAGGTATCTACAACCGGACATTAACAAATTCCCATCTGCCCATAACCGCGGGCAAGGCTTTCGAAAGTTCAATCCCTGCAGGAGAGTCCCAACTTAGCCCATGACAAGCTCTCACGGTCAACGAAGGAATAGACCTCCTCCCAAGATCCGATCAGACTCGGTATCGTCGGTCTCAAGACACTTCGACAGGTTAAAACAGACCAGCAACACCGCCCGAATGTGCCGACAAATCCCGATAGGAGCTGCACATATCTCGTTCTCAGGGCACACTCAGATGAGCGCTCCATACAACTAAAACCAAACCTCGAGTTTCCCCGAGGGGGCGCTGCACAGGCTCTAGTTTGGACCAACACTCAGAGGAGCACTGGCCCGGGGGGGTTAAATAAGATGACCCTCGGGCTCCGGAAACCCAAGGGAAAAAGAGGCTAGGTGGCAAATGGTAAAACCAAGTGGGCATTGCTGGAAAAGCTTTAATCAAGCGAACTATCAAGGGGTTCCCATTATAACCCAACCGCGTAAGGAACGCAAAATCCGGGAACATAACACCGATATGACGGAAACTAGGGCGGCAAGAGTGGAACAAAACACTAGGCGAGAGGCCGAGCCTTCCACCCTTTACCAAGTATATAGATGCATTAAGATAACAAATAATGATATCCAACAAGTAAATAAATGTTCCAACAAGGAACGCCTCCAATCTTCACCTGCAACTAGCAACGCTATAAGAGGGGCTGAGCAAAGCGGTAACATAGCCAATCAACGGTTTGCTAGGACATGGTGGGTTAGAGGTTTGACATGGCAATTTGGGAGGCTTGAAAGCAAGTGGTAGGCATCGTAGCATTGGCATAGCAAAAGAGCGAGCAAACTAGCATAGCAAAGATAGTAGTGATTTCGAGGGTATGATCATCTTGCCTGCAAAGCTGTCAGAGTTGACAGGATCCTCGAAAGCAAACTCAACGGGCTCCTCGTTAGCGAACTCGTCTCCCGGCTCTACCCAAACAGACAAACAAGCAACAAGGATACAATCAACCACGTGCAAACTCAAACAACACGATGCAAAGATGATATGCTATGCGGGATGCGATGCGGGATGCAAAATGCAAGATATGACAGGAAATGCATGAACCTGGCCTCAACTTGGAAAACCAAGTGTGCCACTGGAAAGATGAGATGAAATCGCTTGAAAACGATATAAAGAACGCCGGAATCGGAGTTACGGTTTGGAAATGGCAAGCGATTCAAATATGACACCGGTCTGCGATTTACAGCAAGTAGCCATCTAAATGCAATGAATGAACATGCTACAGCACCCAAACATGACAACAAAATACATGGCAGGGATGCACTCAAGATGCTTAACAAAAGTCTAGCACTGAGCTACGGCCAATTCATCCATTAACAGGTTCAAACAAGCATGGCAAAAATGCATATGGTAAACAGATTCAGACTTAGTGAAATTAACACTTGTCTGGAATTTCAGATCAGGTAGCACTCTTTCGGAGCAACAAAACTACATGCTACAGGACCTGAACATGGCAAAGTAAAGCATGGCATGGAGCTACTCAAAGACTTAACAAAAGTCCCTTAGTGACCTTGAGCCAAAAGGGATCAGAAAATACAATTGCAAGCATGTGAACATAGCAAAAACATAATCAGTTTTCAGACTTAGTGAAAACTGAGCACATGCTGAAACATAACTCAAGTAGGCATGTTTACGAGCTCGATGCACTCACGAGCAAGTCATGACAAGATAAGCATACATCTATCAAGAACACACAAAATGCAAGCTAGACATGGCAAGAACAATAACATAGCATGCACAGATCAACTACAACACATCGGCAAAATTGCAAACAAATTGACAATCTGCCCAGATTCACAAAGTAGCAAAAGTAGAGCTCGATTGACTCAAGCTAGGGTGCTCCATAATTGCAACAAAGACATGGATGGATAGAGCACTACAAGATTAACAAAACATCCTTACTGATCATCCTCAAAAGAGGCACGGATCACTAGGAAACAACATGAACATATGGCAACATGAGATAAACAGATCAAGGACTTAGTGGAAACTAAGTCCCTGAAAAGCATAACAAGTGCACCACTTTGCAAGCTTGCAGTCACCACACACATCACAAAAATACGTGGGTTGCACCTCTGGAAAGATGACAAAACCCTTAACAAAACATATGTAGAACTCAGGGCATCATGCACACAATAATCATGGCAAAAATGACAAAAACTAAATGGAGCAGCAGATCTGACAATTATCTCAAGTAGCCTCCTTCTAACAGCATTTCGGGCATCAAGATGAACTCAAATGAAAATGATGCAATGGAATGAAATGATGTACTCTCTGAGATGAACATTTTGATATGCTATATGCATGAATCGGAGCTACGGATGCAAAGTTACGAGCTATGAACATGAGCGACTGAAAAACGGGACTTGAAAAAAAAACAATCACTAGGATCTAGCGGTTAGACTGGCGACACAGCCGATCGAGCGCGACGCCGGCAACGAAGTCAACCTAGGGTTAGCTCGGATCTGGATCTGGCGCACGCCGATCGAGGTTCGACGCCGGGGCTCGCCGGAGGGAGAGGACGCCGGGGCTTCGGGCGCCGGTGACCGGGGCGGCGAGGGGCGGAGGCGGCGGCGGCGGTTGCCGGCCAGGGCGGTAGGGCGCCGGGCGGCGGGGCCGGTGCGCCGGCCGGTGCGGCGGTGGGGCGAGGTGGTGGCCAGCGCGGCGGACCGGGTCGCCGGCCTCGGGGAAGGAGGCGGCGGGAGGCGAGGGGACGACGCCGGACGTGTCTGGCCGGCGCGGAGACGATTTTTAGGGTTTGAGAGAGAGGAGATCCGCGAATTTCGGGAGGGGACTTTAAATAGAGGTAGAGGGAGCTAGGAGAGTCCAAATGAGGTGCGGTTTTCGGCCACGCGATCGTGATCGAACGCTCTAGATGATGGAGAAGGCTTAGGTGGGTTTTGGGCCAACTTGGAGGGATGTTGGGCTGCACCACACACGAGGCTTTTTCGGTTCCTCGGTTAACCGTTGGAGTATCAAACGAAGTGCAAATGGTACGAATTTTGACAGGCGGTCTACCCGTAGTAAACCAAGGCCGCTTGGCAAGTCTCGGTCCAATCCGGAAATGTTTAATTCCCACACACGAAAGAAAGTTAGAAATGACCACCGGAGGAGAACGAAGCGCCGGAATGCAAAACGAACAACGGGAAAAATGCTCGAATGCATGAGACGAACACGTATGCAAATGCAATGCACATGATGACATGATATGAGATGCATGACAACGACAACAACACACGGAGACAAAGACCCGAACCCGAGAAAATAAAATAATTTAACGCCGGAAACGGCAAGAGTTGGAGTACAAATTATGAAAGTTACATCCAGGGTGTTACATATACCCCGCGACGTAAACCGGCCGGAGGTATAACCCGGCCGGACTTGGCGTTTTATTGGTAACCCGCCAGAGGATTGGCGACTTATGTGTCTGGCGGTTCACTGGTATGACAATTCACGAGCCTGAAGACTCATTGGTGACCCGGTGCGTGTTTAAGATGGATGACGAGGCCCAAGGCCCAGAAGGTCGGCTCATGTTATGGTGGGCCGGTTTACGAGGAAAAGCGTGAGGAACATTTATCTTACAAGGAGTTAAGACCTGAACTTGTATCCAGTTTGTATTAGAAGATAGACTAGTCCTAATACTAATAGGACTCCACATGTAACCCGTCCCTTCAACATATATAAGGAGGGACAGGGCTCCCCAAAGGGGACAGAAAAGAATAGCTAAGGCTAGACACAACTAGAGGAGAGCCGGTTTACGGCGACTCCCTCATGAGCATAATAAGACCTAGCCACAAACAGCACATAGGGGTGTTACCGGATGATGTTTCCCGGGACCCAAATCTGTCTAAATCCTTGTCTTGTGTTGCGTTTCTCGATTCCGCTCAACCCCTCTCAAGCTACCACATAGATGCGTTGGCCTCGCGACTAAGTCCTCACACTAGGACATTTGCCGTGACAAAACCACGACAGTTGGCGCCCACCGTGGGACATGTGCACGGTGGTGTTGAGTTCTTGGAGGGAGCTCTTCAAAGGATCAAAAAAATTCACGATCAGCCGGATCAGGACAAACCGGCTCGAAAGTACATGGACTAAGAGTTCATCAATCGAGATTGAAAGGTCAAAGAAATAACTTCGATGCCAGCCACGGCGATATGAACAAGTTTTGAGTTCGAAGAGATCTAGGGTTCAACCTATTGACACGACCCGATTCGTCAAATCTAAATAAAAGATCAGTTTCCTGTGCTATTATTGTGTGTCGCCGTAAACCGACAAGTATCAACGCACGCGTAAGTGCGAAGAGTCAAATCCCAGGGCGTTCTCATAAAGAGATCTACTATGTCGTCACAAGTGGAAAGAAAAACTGTCCAAGGCCGGTTGATTAACACGTCAAAACAAAGGAAAGGAAAAGGGGGGGGGGAAGGGGGGGTCAAACCAAGGACGACCCGGAGGAGGTCTCGGTTGCGCCTCGCACGGAGTCGGCCTCGCTTCCGCGCTCCGCGTCAAGTCATCGCCGCGCCTCCGAGCCACCACAGCCGGCCTACGCCCTACTATCGCCGCCGCTGCGCCGGGTCACCTCGGCCTCCGTCGACCCCGCGCCGAGCGACCCGCCACCGTCGTCGACCCACGGGTGCACCGAGCCTTCCAAGCCACCGGCCTCCGAACGCCGCGAGCCGCCCTGACCGAGTTGCCGCCGAGCCACCCTGGCCGAGCAGCTTCACCTACACCTACACCTCGCCCTCGACCCCGCAGCCTCGAGCCACCTATACATATCCGCTGGTCTCTGGCTCGGTCTCCGTTCGTAGTTGCGCCGAGCCGCCCACGCCGAGCGGCCTCGCATCTGCCGTCAAGCTGCCCCGGATGAGGTGGCCTCGCCTCCGCCTCTCCCTGTTCGAAGCTGCCCCTGCCGACGGGTCAATGGCTGTAACCCGAGCCGCCGCTTCGTCAATCCGCCACGTCGCCTTAGCCATGGTTGACCTCGAGCCAGGCTGTTGCGCCACACTCTCCCTCACGAACAAAGCGACGGCGGCGGTGATGCGTTAACATGAATGTTTAGGCGAGCCGGACCGTTGGAATAGATGGAAAACATTGGAAACATATGATCATGCGTTTACAAGTCTTTATCTTCGTGCTGTTGAGTAAAGAAGGAAATCATGACAGGATTCGTCAGTTCACGTGCGGGTAGGGCTAGAGCCTTTGGTCTGTTTGCAACCAGAATTTGAGGCATTGGCGGAGTTTGTGTTGGGAATATACAAAGATGACTGCTAATAATAGTCAGTGGGAGGACACACAATTGTTGAGGTTTCGAAATTATTAGAAGAACGGAGGTGCAGACAGAATAGTTGATCTGCTGAATGGATGGCCTATTTCTGCTGCGGTTTTCACTGGTGTGCCAAGCCGCCGCAGCCCCTGTTTCAAGCGTCTGCGTATTGCCTTTTGGTTCTGAGGCCGCGGTGGAAAAAGTGGTTACTGAGCACGTGATGACCAGAGTCAGACAGAAAAGGACAAAGGGACTGGCATGCTTTGGCACTACATACACGTTACGTGGAGCTAAAAGATACCCCTCCGTCTCATAATTGGATGAACAATTGGAGCTGGTAGTACTTCACGAAGAATCAAATAATAGCACGTCCATACTGCCGGTACCTTCATTTATGTTTTTGGATGTGCGTACGGATCATCTGTCATCGTCCAAACAAATCAGGTGTTATTCCCTTATCTACGTTTCAGTACGTAGTAATTCATCAAAGAACTATCTCTCTGGTTTGTAATATTTTTATGCAGGACGATTATTAAAAGAAAAAAGGGGTGGTGTTGTATCACGGATGCACGTTCGGCCGTGTCGCGCAGCTTCACGGACACGCGTATCGCGGTCCGGTTTACATCAACGCGCCGGCCGACTCGCCCGTCCGCACCACCTTACAACGCTAGGGACGACTCGCCTGTCCGCCCTCGCCGCCAGTTCATGCGTCCGTGCCGGTTTACAACGCGGGGGACAACTTGCTCGTCCGCACCGTTTCACAACGCGGTGGCTGATTCATCCGTCTGCTCGCATGGCCGACTCGCGCGTGTGATTGCTTTCAGTTTCACCGTGGTGATCATCAACTCCGCGGTGGATATTTTCTGGCTTAACATATCAGGACAAATTGTCTACTGTAAAAAGGGATTATTATATCGCTGAGCTATTGGATGACCCATGCCGGTTTATATCGCGGTCCAGTCCGCATCAACTCATCAGGATCGTGCGAATTGCCCAATAAAGCGTGCACAGGCCGTCGTCCCCCGCAGTCCGGTCTACATCGACATACCGGGCCGCACCTGTCTGCATGAGCGGTTTATTGAGTATGAGCAAGTAACAGCTTGGGTAGCCCGGTTTTCTTTTAAATTGGAGGCAAATTATCATCAATCGCCGTTTGCACCGGATGGCTCAATGGGCAGGCGCACGAGTCGCCGCCACTTCAATTTGGTTAACTTCAAATCGCCAGTTGGAAGGAACCATTGGTCGAGTTGCTGACACGGCTACGGGATCATTTATAACCCGCCGCAGTCACCTCAGCCTTGTGTGGATTCGCATCGTGCTATCAACACCAATGATATACAATTTATGCCGGTTTATATCACGGGCGAATATGGAGAATCTCAAGCCAACTCCTCGAGTTACCTTGAGACTCGGGGGCTACAATGACATGATTCCGCAAATCTTGCCAGTTTCAGCAAATTTAAGAACTCCAGGACGATGGAGGGAAAGATAACCAGGTCCCGGAGGCTACTGTTATATTGAAGAAAATTTAAAGGCCGTCAGAAAGTTTCCGGTTTAGAAAGTATATGACACTTACAAAATCCCGGTTCAATGAAGAAGTTCCGGGTCATCAGAAAGGATTCCGGTTTAAAATCCAGTTCAAGGGAAGTCAGTCTCACTGAAGCTCTCAAATATCCGGTTTTAAAATCCGGTTCAAGGGAAAGATGTCTCCCACAAAGCTTTGAAGCTCTCAATATCTGGTTCAAAATCCCGGTTCAAGAAGAATTTATCTCTTGCAAGAAGTTAAAGGTTGCCGAAGAGGGCCTGTTGTCATGATGCGCGGTTCAAACATGGGTTATCCTGCCTTGTTGTCTTATCATATTATTGATCACATGGGGGCTTCTGTTTATAAAGGGGAGTTCTGATTACATATTGATCCGGCTATCAAGCCAATATTATCATAAGGGGCTAAAGAGAGTTTGTTGCACAGCACAACTCAAACATAGGCACCCGGCGAGCACAGCTCAGAAATATATCACTTGGGGGCTTGGTCGTATTCGAACCATAGCTACACCTCTTGATCGGCGTAAGGACACCAGGGAAATCACTTGGGGGCTTGGTTGTATTTGAACCATAGCTACACATCTTGATCGGCATAAAGCCACCAGGGAAGTTACTTGGGGGCTCTTTGCTTCGCATCGAACTAAGAGTCTGCACCCTTGTAATAGGCTATCAAGCCCGGCTTGGAAGCCTGGTGTTTACACCTAAAACCCCGGGTTAACCTGCCTTCTTTAAGTAAGTCACTCCGCCCAGGTAAACTTGGTACGACCCGCGAACATTTGACAGTCAATCTCATAGACCCTGAACTTGTCAACGTTAAAACGTGATTGGTTAAAGATTGAGGTCCATCTTAAGAGGATTTATGAAATGGTTAATTCAGTGGCCTGGCAGCCCATGAAAAGCCTCGATTTGGAGCCTTGCAGCTCGTAAAAAGCCTCGCATGTTCTTTTTGAGTTCTATTTGCCAAGTTTTTTCGCCTTTGTTGAGGTTCTTAATATCTTCTGGTAAACCGGCGTCCTTGACCCGACTTGGCTCTCAACTATAAGTTGTCAGTACATGATCAGTTATAATCCGGCGTTCATTAACCCGGTCTGGTTTTGACTAACAAGTCGCCAGTATTATAAGGAAAATCTGGTGTTTTTTATATCCCGGTACGGTTTATTATCATAATCCGGCAAATTAAGGAAGGAGTTCTCAATATTCAAGATTGGGGTTACCACCCTCACTACAAAAGTTGGTTAAACCAACGAGGTGATTCTATGTCACAGGTATCATCTATGTCATATTTGATGATCTTTAATTACAGCCTTGGTTATAAACCATGGCTATATGTTTGGGCATTATGACCCGCCCGCCGGGTTATAAGAATTCCGGTTTACAATGAATGCGCATTAAGTTGCCATCGGCCAAGAGCCGCCGAGTATTTAAACTCCGGATTTACTTATCAACTGGTAAGATATTCATATCTTTCATAGCCAAAATTGGATAGATTTTCATGATGATATTGAATGATTGAGGTTTTTAAACCGGATTATATTATTCAAATCTTCAAATAGCCAAACATGGCTGGATTTTTTATGGTTATCAATAACCAGTATTATGATTGAGGTTTTCAGAGTCGCTTTAAGCGCAATGGCTATTATCTTATAAATAGATATAATTTATTCTACAATTGAAGGAATAGTCCCGAGTCGCTGCAGGCTTACGACCCGACACTTGGGGGCTACATTATTCAAGTTGAGATTACATCAACTATGCAAGTCTCATGTCGCTGCAAGCATGCACCATGACACTTGGGGGCTAATGCAAAAATCATTTTTTACTAGCCTTATTAAAGACCCGACTCATTACATCATAATGAGCCGGCCCTTGGGGGCTACCAATTGCTCCTGTCAAAAATTTAAGGTACACAAGCTTTAATACATTATATTGAAAGGTTTATTGCTCAGTTGGTAAAGCATAAAGCTCTTAACCTTGTGGACGTGGGTTCAAGCCCCATGATGGGGGTTACATCATATGATATTATTTTCAATGAAGTATATATAAAGTCCTAGCTCAATATTATCTTACTAAGCTGACCCTTGGGGGCTACATATTGTTGTTCAAATCTACATGATCATATTTATAAAATCCCTGCTCATTATTGTATAATGACCCGACCCTTGGGGGCTACACTGGTTGAAGTTTTTTGAGCATCAGTCAATTACAAGTCCCAGGTTGCTGCAAGCATGACAACCCGGCACTTGGGGGCTACATAATATGGAATATTCAGTTGTGGCTAGTGACTGAGATGAACAATATGGATTTCTTCAAGATTGCAACATTTCTATTGAAACAAATCTTAAGCTATAACTATATTCTCCTCTTAAGAATTGGGAGCTACAGGTAATAGGCATATAAAGGAGGAACATCTTCAAATTCTCAGTTTTGGGAGCTACAGGTAATAGGCATATACCCAGTGAGGTGCAGCGGCGCTGCCTAGCGACCCTCAGTGAACCAGGCATGCCATCCGGTGTGACCCCGCTGACCCATCCCACGATCCCGGGGACGTCGCCATGACCACCCCACTACCCCACGTCCCCATGGGCGCTGCTACCTCTTGAGCACTGCATTGGATTTCCCTGAAGAGGAAGGGATGATGCAGCAAAGTAGCGTAAGTATTTCCCTCAGTTTTTGAGAACCAAGGTATCAATCCAGTAGGAGGCTACGCTCGAGTGCCTTGTACCTACACAAAAACAATAGCTCAACGCAACCAACGCTCTTAGGGGTTGTCAATCCCTTCACGGTCACTTACGAAAGTGAGATCTGATAGAGATGATAAATAATATTTTTGGTATTTTTGGTATAGAGATGCAAAGTAAATAAAGTAAAAGCAAAGCAATAATAAAGTGACGGAGATTGATATGATGAGAAAGAGACCCGGGGGCCATAGGTTTCACTAGTGGCTTCTCTCAAGAGCATAAGTATTCTACGGTGGGTGAACAAATTACTGTTGAGCAATTGACAGAATTGAGCATAGTTATGAGAATATCTAGGTATGATCATGTATATAGGCATCACGTCCGAGACAAGTAGACCGAAATGATTCTGCATCTACTACTATTACTCCACTCATCGACCGCTATCCAGCATGCATCTAGAGTATTAAGTTAAAAACAGAGTAAGGCCTTAAGCAAGATGACATGATGTAGATGGATAGTTTCATGCAATATGATAAAAACCCCATCTTGTTATCCTTGATGGCAACAATACAATACGTGCCTTGCTGCCCCTTCTGTCACTGGAAAAGGACACCGCAAGATTGAACCCAAAGCTAAGCACTTCTCCCATGGCAAGAAAAACCAATCTAGTAGGCCAAACCAAACTGATAATTCAAAGAGACTTGCAAAGATAACTAATCATACATAAAAGAATTCAGAGAAGATTCAAATATTATTCATAGATAGACTTGATCATAAACCCACAATTCATCGGTCTCAACAAACACACCGCAAAAAGAAGATTACATCGAATAGATCTCCATGAGAGAGGGGGGAACATTGTATTGAGATCCAAAAAGACAGAATAAGCCATCTAGCTACTAGCTATGGACCCGTAGGTCTGAAGTAAACTACTCACACTTCATCGGAGGGGCTTGGATGATGATGTAGAAGCCCTCCGTGATCGATGCCCCCTCCGGCGGAGCTCCGGAACAAGCCCCAAGATGGGATCTCGTGGATACAGAAAGTTGCGGCGGTGGAATTAGGTTTTTGGCTCCGTCCCCGATCATTTGGGGGTACGTGGATATATATAGGAGGAAGAAGTACGTCGGTGGAGCTTCTAGGGGCCCACGAGGCAGGGGGCGCACCCTAGGGGGGCGCACCCCCTACCCTCGTGACCACCTCGTGGCTTTCTTGACGAAGGGTCCAAGTCTCCTAGATCTTATCTGATGAGAAAATCATGTTTCTGAAGGTTTCATTCCGTTTGGACTCCGTTTGATATTCCTTTTCTTCGAAACCCTAAAACAGGCAAAAAACAACAATTCTGGGCTGGGCCTCTGGTTAATAGGTTAGTCCCAAAAATAATATAAAAGTGGAAAATAAAGCCCAGAATGTCTAAAACAGTAGATAATATAGCATGGAGCAATCAAAAAATTATAGATGCGTTGGAGACGTATCAAACATCCCCAAGCTTAATTCCTGCTCATCCTCGAGTAGGTAAATGATAAAAACAGAATTTTTGATGCGGAGTGCTACTTGGCATAATTTTAATGTAATTATTCTTTATTGTGGTATGAATATTCATATCCGAAAGATTCAAGATAAAAGTTCATATTGACATAAAAATGATAATACTTCAAGTATACTAACTAAGCAATTATGTCTTCTCAAAATAACATGGCCAAAGAAAGTTCATCCCTACAAAATCATATGGTTTAGTCATGTTTCATTTTCGTCACACAAGAATGCTATCATCATGCACAACCCCGATGACAAGCCAAGCAATTGTTTCGTACTTTAGTAATCTCAAACCTATAAACTTTGAGGCAATATATGAGCGCGAGCCATGGACATAGCACTATGGGTGGAATAGAATATAATGGAGGGGGGTTATGTGGAGAAGATAAAAAAGGAGAAAGTCTCACATCAATGAGGCTAATCAATGGGCTATGGAGATGCCCACCGATTGATGTTAATGCAAGGAGTAGGGATTCCATGCAGCGGATGCACTAGAGCTATAAATGTATGAAAGCTCAACAAAAGAAACTAGTGGGTGTGCATCCAACTTGCTTGCTCACGAAGACCTAGGGCACTTGAGGAGGCCCATTGTTGGAATATACAAGCCAAGTTCTAAAATGAAAAATTCCCACTAGTATATGAAAGTGATAACATGAGAGACTCTCTACTATGAAGATCATGGTGCTACTTTGAAGCACAAGTGTGGTAAAAGGATAGTAACATTGTCCCTTCTCTCTTTTTCTCTCATTTTTTGGGCCTTTTCTTTTTTTATGGCCTTTCTTTTTTTGTGCCTTCTCTTTTTATGGCCTTTCTCTTTTTTTTTATATTCCTCACTTGGGACAATGTTCTAATAATGATGATCATCACACTTCTATTTATTTACAACTCAATGATGACAACTCGATACTAGAACAAAGAAGACTCTATATGAATGCCTCCAGCGGTGTACCGGGATATGCAATGAACCAAGAGTGACATGTATGAAAGAATTATGAACGGTGGCTTTGCCACAAATACTATGTCAACTACATGATCATGCCAAGCAATATGACAATGATGAATGTGTCATGATGAACGGAATGATGGAAAGTAGCATGGCAATATATCTCGGAATGGCTGTGGAAATGTCATAATAGGTAGGTATGGTGGCTGTTTTGAGGAAGATATAAGGAGGTTTATGTGTGAAAGAGCGTATCATATCACGGGGTTTGGATGCACTGGCGAAGTTTGCGCCAACTCTCAATGTGAGAAAGGGCAATGCACGGTACCGAAGAGGCTAGCAAGGATGGAAGGGTGAGAGTGCGTATAATCCATGGACTCAACATTAGTCATAAAGAACTCACATACTTATTGCAAAAATCTAAAAGTCATCAAAAACCTCGGCACCACGTGCATGCTCCTAGGGGGATAGATTGATAGGAAAAGACCATCGCTCGTCCCCGACCGCCACTCATAAGGAAGACAATCAAATAACACCTCATGTTTCAAATTTGTTGCATAACGTTTACCATACGTGCATGCTACGGGACTTGCAAACCTCAACACAAGTATTTCTCAATTTCACAACTACTCAACTAGCATGACTTTGATATTATTACCTCCATATCTCAAAACAATCATCAAGCATCAAACTTTTCTTAGTATTCAACACACTCATAAGAAAGTTTTATTATTAATCTTGCATACCAAGAATATTAGGATTTTTAGAAAATTACCATGCTATTATGACTCTCAAAATAATCTAAGTGAAGCATGAGAGATCAATAGTTTCTATAAAACAAATCCACCACCATGCTCTAAAAGATATAAGTGAAGCACTAGAGCAAAACTATAAAGCTCAAAAGATATAAGTGAAGCACATAGAGTATTCTATCAAATTCCAAATCATGTATGGCTCTCTCAAAAGGTGTGTACAGCAAGGATGATTGTGTTAAAATAATAAGCAAAGACTCAAAACACAAGAGACGCTCCAAGCAAAACACATATCATGTGGTGACTAAAAATATAGCTCCAAGTAAAGTTACCGATAGAAGTAGACGAAAGAGGGGATGCCTTCCGGGGAATCCCCAAGCTTTGGCTTTTAGGTGTCCTTAGATTATCTTGGGGGTGCCATGGGCATCCCCAAGCTTAGGCTCTTGCCACTTCTTGTTCCATAATCCATCAAATCTTTACCCAAAACTTGAAAACTTCACAACACAAAACTTAAAGTAGAAAATCTCGTGAGCTCCGTTAGCGAAAGAAAACAAAAGACCACTTCAAGGTACTGTAATGAACTCATTATTTATTTATATGGGTGTTATACCTACTGTATTCCAACTTCTTTATGGATTATAAACTATTTTACTAGCCATAGATTCATCAAAATAAGCAAACAACACACGAAAAACAGAATCTGTCAAAAACAGAACAGTCTGTAGTAATCTGTAGCTAATGCAAGATCTGGAGCCCCAACAATTCTAAAATAAATTTATGGACGTGAGAAATTTATCTATTAATCATCTGCAAAAAGAATTAACTAAATAGAACTTTTCAAATAAAAATTACAGCAGTTCTCGTGAGCGCTAAAGTTTCTGTTTTTTACAGCAAGTTCAACAAGACTTTCCCCAAGTCTTCCCAACGGTTCTACTTGGCACAAACACTAATTAAACACAAAAAAAACAACCAAAACAGAGACTAAATAATTTATTTATTACTAAACAAGAGCAAAAAGCAAGGAATAAAAATAAAATTGGGTTGCCTCCCAACAAGCGCTATTGTTTAACGCCCCTAGCTAGGCATAACAAGCAAGAATAGATCTAGGTATTGCCATCTTTGGTAGGCAATCCATAAGTGGCTCTCATGATAGATTCATATGGTAATTTTATTTTCTTTCTAGGAAAGTGTTCCATGCCCTTTTTAATGGAAATTGGAATCTAATATTCCCTTCCTTCATATCAATAATTGCACCAACCGTTCTAAGGAAAGGTCTACCAAGAATAATAGGGCAAGAAGGATTGCAATCTATATCAAGAACGATAAAATCTACGGGCACATAATTCCTATTTGCAACAATAAGAACATCATTAATTCTTCCCATAGGTTTCTTAATAGTGGAATCCGCAAGATGCAAGTTAGAGAGCAATCATCAAAATCACGGAAATCTAGTAAATCACATAAAGTTTTGGGAATAGTAGAGACACTAGCACCCAAATCACACAAAGCATAAAACTCATATTTTTTAATTTTAATTTTAATAGTTGGTTCCCACTCATCATAAACTTTTCTAGGGATAGAAACTTCCAATTCAAGTATTTCTTCATAAGATTGCATCAAGGCATCAACGATATGTTTAGTAAACGCTTTATTTTGACTATAAGCGTGAGGAGATTTTAGCACGGATTGCAACAAGGAAATACAATAAATCAAAGAGCAATTTTCATAGTTAAATTCCTTGAAATCCATAATAGTGGGTTTAGCAACATCTAGGGTTTTAATTTCTTCAATCCCACTTTTATCAAATTTAGCATCAAGATCAACAAATTCCGAATTCTTAGAATGCCTTCTAGGTAAAGGTGGATCATAATCAGTCCCATCATTATCAAGATTCATATTGCAAAACAAACATTTAATAGGGGACACATCAATAACCCTTAGATCTTCATCATTATTTTCATAGGAATCCGGTTTAGCGGCCATCTTATTGACTAAGGTAGCTTGCATATCCGAAATTTCAGTAGTTAATTTTTCAAGATGGGAAATTTGGGACCTTATACCATCAAATTCTTTAGACATATCATCGAGCTCTTTATTCATATAATTCATGAAACTTTTTGTTCCTTAAGCTCATTTCTAAAGAAATTATTATGCTCAAATTGCAAAACCATAAACTTCTTGACGTTGTTTTCGATCTCCTCTAACCATTTAAGGTGAAGATCACCAAATCTAGGTAGAACCATCACGGCAGACAAGCAAACTAACACACGAGCAAACAAAAAGCAAACGGAGAAAGAGAGGGAGGATAGAGAGAGAGAGGGCGAATAAAACGGCAAGGGTGAAGTGGGGGAGAGGGAAACGAGAGGCAAATGGCAAATAAGGTAATGCGGGAGATAGGGATTGTGATGGGTACTTGGTATGTTGACTTTTGCGCAGACTCCCCGGCAACGACGCCAGAAATTCTTCTTGCTACCTCTTGAGCACTGCATTGGATTTCCCCGAAGAGGAAGGGATGATGCAGCAAAGTAGCGTAAGTATTTCCCACAGTTTTTGAGAACCAAGGTATAAATCCAGTAGGAGGCTACGCTCGAGTCCCTCGTACCTACACAAAAACAATAGCTCAACGCAACCAACGCGCTTAGGGGCTGTCAATCCCTTCAAGGTCACTTACGAAAGTGAGATCTGATAGAGATGATAAATAATATTTTTGGTATAGAGATGCAAAATAAATAAAGTAAAAGCAAAGCAATAATGAAGTGATGAAGATTGATATGATGAGAAAGATACCCGGGGGCCATAGGTTTCACTAGTGGATTCTCTCAAGAGCATAAGTATTCTACGGTGGGTGAACAAATTACTCTTGAGCAATTGACAGAATTGAGCATAGTTATGAGAATATCTAGGTATGATCATGTATATAGGCATCATGTCCGAGACAAGTAGACCGAAACGATTCTGCATCTACTACTATTACTCCACTCATCGACCGCTATCTGATACATCTCCAACGTATCTATAATTTTTGATTGCTCCATGCTATATTATCTAATGTTTTGGACTATATTGGGCTTTATTTTCCACTTTTATATTATTTTTGGGACTAACCTATTAACCGGAGGCCCAGATTACTACAGACTACTACAGATTGCTCCATGCTATATTATCTACTGTCTATATTTTTGGGACGCTAGCTACAGATTACTACAGACTGTTCTGTTTTTGACAGATTCTGTTTTTCGTGTGTTGTTTGCTTATTTTGATGAATCTATGGCTAGTAAAATAGTTTATAATCCATAGAGAAGTTGGAATACAGTAGGTTTAACACCAATATAAATAAAGAATGAGTTCATTACAGTACCTTGAAGTGGTCTTTTGTTTTCTTTCGCTAACGGAGCTCACGAGTTTTCTATTTTGAGTTTTGTGTTGTGAAGTTTTCAAGTTTTGGGTGAATTCTTTTGATGGATCATGGAACAAGGAGTGGCAAGATCCTAAGCTTGGGGATGCCCATGGCACCCCCAAGATAATCCAAGGACACCAAAAAGTCAAAGCTTGGGGATGCCCCGGAAGGCATCCCCTCTTTTGTCTACTTCCATCGATAATTTACTTGGAGCTATATTTTTATTCACCAACATGATATGTGTTTTTCTTGGAGCTTCTTGTATTATTTGTGTCTTTGTGTCTTAGTATGCCACAATCATCCTTGCTTTACACACCTTTTGAGAGAGCCATACATGAATTAAAATTTGATAGAATACTCTATGTGTGTCATTTATATCTTTTGAGCTAAGTAGTTTTGCTCTATGTGTTTCACTTATATCTTTTGAGCTAAGTAGTTTTGCTCTATGTGCTTCACTTATATCTTTTGAGCTATGTAGTTTTGCTCTATGTGCTTCACTTATATCTTTTGAGCTAAGTAATTTTGCTCTATGTGGTTCACTTAGATCTTTTAGAGCACGGTGGTGGATTTGTTTTAAAGAAACTATTGATCTCTCATGCTTCACTTAAATTATTTTGAGAGTCTTAATAGCATGGTAATTTGCTTAATAATAATATGCTTGGTATTCAAGATTTGTGAAAATTTATTTTGAGTGTGTTGAATACTAAGAAAAGATTGAAGCATGATAATTGTTTTGAGATATGGAGGTGATAATATTAAAGTCATGCTAGTTGAGTAGTTGTGAATTTAAAGAATACTTGTGTTAAAGTTTGTGATTCCCGTGGCATGCACGTATGGTGAACCGTTATGTTATGAAGTCGGAGCACGATTTATTTATTGATTGTCTTCCTTATGAGTGGCGGTCGGGGACGAGCGATGGTCTTTTCCTACCAATCTATGCCCTAGGAACATGCGCGTAATACTTTGCTTTGATAACTTCTAGATTTTTGCAATAAGTATATGAGTTCTTTATGACTAATGTTGAGTCCATGGATTATACGCACTCTCACCCTTACACCTTTGCTAGCCTCTCTAATACCGCGCACCTTTCACCGGTATCATACACCTACCATATACCTTCCTCAAAACAGCCACCATACCTACCTATTATGGCATTTCCATAGCCATTCCGAGATATATTGCCATGCAACTTTCCACCATCTAGTTCATCCTGACACATTCATCATTGTCATATTGCTTAGCATGATCATGTAGTTGACATAGTATTTGTGGCAAAGCCACCGTTCATAATTTTTCATACTTGTCACTCTTGATTCATTGCATATCCCGGTACACCGCCGGAGGCATCCATATAGAGTCATACTTTGTTTTAGAATCGAGTTGTAATCATTGAGTTGTAAATAAATAAAAGTGTGATGATCATCATTTAATAGAGCATTGTCCCAATAAAAAAAGAGAAAGGCCAAAGAAAAAAAGAAGGCCCGAAAAAAGAAAATAAATAAAAAGGGGCAATGCTACTATCCTTTTTTCCACACTTGTGCTTCAAAGTAGCACCATGATATAGCGAGTCTCATATATTGTGCTTCAAAGTAGCACCATGTTCTTCATATAGAGAGTCTCATATGTTGTCACTTTCATATACTAGTGGGAATTTTACATTATAGAACTTGGCTTGTATATTCCAATGATGGGCTTCCTCAAAATTGCCCTAGGTCTTCATGAGCAAGCAAGTTGGATGCACACCCACTTAGTTTCTTTTTGAGCTTTCATACATTTATAGCTCTAGTGCATCCGTTGCATGGCAATCCCTACTCACTCACATTGATATCTATTGATGGGCATCTCCATAGCCTGTTGATACACCTAGTTGATGTGAGACTATCTTCCCCTCCTTTTTGTCTTCTCCACAACCACCATTCTATTCCACCTATAGTGCTATATCCATGGCTCACGCTCATGTATTGCGTGAAGATTGAAAAAGTTTTGAAAAAGTTAGAGTATGAAACAATTGCTTGGCTTGTCATCGGGGTTGTGCATGATTTTTAAATACTTTGTGTGGTGAAGATGGAGCATAGCCAGACTATGTGATTTTGTAGGGATAACTTTCTTTGGCCATGTTATTTTGAGAAGACATAATTGCTTTGTTAGTATGCTTGAAGTATTATTATTTTTATGTAAATATAAAATTTTGTCTTGAATCTTTCTAATCTGAATATTCATACCACAATTAGGAAGATATGCATTGAAATTATGCCAAGTAGCACTCCGCATCAAAAATTCTCTTTTTATCATTTACCTACTCGAGGACGAGCAGGAATTAAGCTTGGGGATGCCTGATACGTCTCCAACGTATCTATAATTTTTTGATTGCTCCATGCTATATTATCAACTGTTTTGGACTATATTGGGCTTTATTTTCCACTTTTATATTATTTTTGGGACTAACCTATTAAACGGAGGCCCAGCCCAGAATTGTTGTTTTTTGCCTATTTCAGTGTTTCAGAGAAACAGGATTTCAAACGGAGTCCAAACGGAATAAAATCTTCGGGAACGTGATTTTCTCACCGAACGTGATCCAGGAGACTTGGACCCTACTCCAGGGAGTCAAAGAGGAGGTCACCAGGGTGGGGGGAGCCCCCCCTAGGGCGCGCCCCCTGCCTCGTGGGCCCCTCGGTGCTCCATCGATGTACTCCTTCCTCCTATATATACCTACGTACCGCCAAACGATCAGAATAGGAGCCAAAAACCTAATTCCACCGCCGCAACTTTCTCTATCCACGAGATCCCATCTTGGGGCCTGTTTCGGAGCTTCGCCGGAAGAGGGCCGTCATCACGGAGGGCTTCTACATCATCCTAGCCCCTCCGATGAAGTGTGAGTAGTTTACCTCAGACCTTCGGGTCCATAGTTAGTAGCTAGATGGCTTCTTCTCTCTTTTTGGATCTCAATACAAAGTTCTCCCCCTCTCTTGTGGAGATCTATTCGATGTAATCTTCTTTTTGTGGTGCGTTTGTTGAGACCGATGAATTGTGGGTTTATAATCAAGTCTATCTATGAATAATATTTGAATCTTCTCTGAATTCTTTTATGTATGATTGGTTATCTTTGCAAGTCTCTTCGAATTATCCATTTGGTTTGGCCAACTAGATTGGTAGTTCTTGCCATGGGAGAAGTGCTTAGCTTTGGGTTCGATCTTGCGGTGTCCTTACCCAGTGACAGAAGGGGCAGCAAGGCATGTATTGTATCGTTGCCATCGAGGATAACAAGATGGGGTTTATTTCATATTGCATGAATTTATCTCTCTACATCATGTCATCTTGCTTAAGGCGTTACTCTGTTTTTAACTTAGTACTCTAGATGCATGCTGGATAGCGGTTGTAACATCCCAAATTTTCAATTTGGAATGTCATACATTAGATCATCATTGCATATCATATTTTATTTTGCTTTTGGTTTGATCCTAGAAATTTCTACGCAACTCAAGGACCCACGGAGAGAGTTGGGAAATTCATTATTTTCATATTTGAGTTTTCTCAAATTTTGAGAATAGGATCATTTGATTTTAATTATTTTATCAGCAATTATTTCTATTACAAAAATATGAGAGAGGGAATAAGATGACTTTCCCAAAATAAAGAAATATTGAGGTTTAATAATAAAATTAAATAATATTTTATTTCGGAGTTTTTCGTTATTTTATTTGAATTTAGGAAAAATGTGCGTTTTCCAAAATTGCGTTTAGGCCCCAAATAAATGTTCACCTTGTGCGGCTTGATTTTAGAAGCCCGGGAAAATTTCTTTCGGGATTTTTGGAGTCCATTTAGTATTTCTTTTTATTTTTATTCCGCACGTAATTATCAAAAAAACGCGCACCGACCTAACCGGGCCGTGTCCGCTTGGGACTCTGGCCCGGCAGGCTTTAAAAGCCGGGGCAGCCCAGCCCCGAGCCAAACCCTAGCCCGCCGCCCTCGAACCCCGTGCTGCCGCCGCCAGCACCACCCACCGCCGTCGCCGCCTCGCCGACCCGCCGCCCGAGGTCGCCTCGAAATCCGTGCCGCCGTTTTTTTTCTTTTCAAAAAAAAACCGTTCGGTTTTCCGTCGATTTTTTTGTTTCGGTTTTTTTGATAGATCGGTTTTTACGATTTATTTATTTAGTGAGCGTTCATCCGTTCGTTCGTTCTAGCGAACGTTCGTCGTTTTTCTTTTTCTCGGATTAAATCCGCAATTTTTCTGATCGCGATTTCTGATCTGATTTTCGTTTTAGTATAACTTTTCGCTCGTTTATCGGAATAAGGCGATTCAAGCGCCTGGAGTTTCATCTCGAAACCCTCTATCCGTTTAACCAACTTAAACAAGTTTTTGCTACTGTAAAATTTGACTTAAATCCAGATTAGTAGAACGAAGTTGTTTTCTTTCGCCGTTTGACTTTCGTTGCTTCGTTCGATTTGATTCTTTTTGCAAACCGGAGTTCTTAAGTTGAACTTTCTGGTTAGAGCTCTTATTTGACTTTTACCTGTGCATTAGATGAGTGCTTATTGTATGCTTGTTTGTTTGTCTGCGATAGAATACCCGGAGTGCGCCGCCTGTTACTTCGAATCGCTAGGTTTCGCGGATCATCGGCAAGGCAAGTAACACTTTGATCATACCTTTTCTACTACCCAGTTTTATTACATTAGTTCAATCCTCAAACATTGCATGATTAGGATCTAATTAAATTGTGGGATGGGAAGTAGATGAGGTAGTACCTATCACCTGTTATATTATCAAACCCTTGGGAGTTACTTCTACGTTTGCCTATTATGCCATGCTATGCTAGTAGACGTGGATTGGGTGAGTGATATCCATGACAGATGTGAGTTTGTTAATTAATGGTTTATCTAAGGTGGCAACTTAAACACACATCTGGGTGGATTGAGGTACCTGGGTATTCCAGGATCGCCTACTTTTCCCCAGCAGATGTAGGGGATGTAGGTGGTACGGTCTACCCGATCGTAAGGTGCTAGCACTTCTGAAAGACTATGTCTCGGTCATCCGTCTTCTCAAACACCATGTAGTGCGAGAAACCAAACAGAGGTGATCGAGTCTTGTGGGGAAAAGTGTGCAAACCTCTGCAGAGTGTATTAAATTAATCATGGTTAGCCGTGTCCCCGGTTAAGGACATCTTGAGTATCTAGTACCTGGATTATCATGTGAATCTCAACATGTTACTCTAAATTAATTTTGTGGGGTTTTGATAATGATGATGTTTAATTGGGATTGAGGATGCTGTCAACCATTCTCAATTTTTAACAACTACCATGATAGTTAAATAAATTTTATTCCTTTGTAGTAGGGGAAAATTGGCTTTACGCAAAATTGTAACCATAGAGCTTTCCACCAGCCAAATATGCATATAGTATAGCTGTTTCATTCCATTACTCTCTATGTGTTACTTTGCCAGCATATTCCATGTGCTGGCCCATTTCGGGCTGCAACGTTAATGTTGCAGACTTTTCAGACGACGATTAAGGATTTTTTAGGTCGTGGTTCTATACTCAGTGATGCCGTTGGAGTTGATGGACTCACTTATCTTCCAAGCCTTCCGCTGCTGTCGTTATTAGATGGCCTTAAGCCATATTTATTGTAATAAGTTCTCTATTGAGACACTCGATATAATAAGTGTGTGATTGCTACTCTGTTATAAATCCTCCGAGTACTGTGTGGTGTCAGCATTACTGATCCAGGGATGACACCTGAGCACAGAGATCAGACTATTTGAGGTCTGGTCGCTACATAGATGGTATCAGAGCACACACTAACTATAGGACACGACCACTAAGCTAAAGACCTAGATCACTATTCACTCTCTTCTCTTCTGACCTCTCATCTTTTCTACTCTTTAGGATGGCGGATGTAAGGAACATGTTCACGCAACCAGATGACGATACACCCTTTGGACGTCACTTGAAGGAAGTCACTAGATACCTGAACATAGGAGTACCAAGCTTCACCGGAACCTACAACGCCACTTTACCTGAAGAAGAGCGCTGGATGATTCAAGTTCAAGTTCCAGGAAGGACGTTCATGCCAGTCACTGAGCCCATAGAGTTTTCTTTTGATGCACCAACTTGGCGTCTAGGAAAGAGCATGGCAGCTCACATCGCCATGGGATGCATTGGAGAAGTCTACCACAATGATCTCAAGGATACTATCTACCAGATTTGTGGGCGCCGAGATGAGCACTGGGAGATGATCAGCACCAGAAAGGATAGATCCATTGCAGCTTTTATCCAGGAGTTAAACCAGCACATTCGACGACAGGAGAACCAGATGTGCGCCGACATGATAGATCTGAAGAAGGCTAGGACAAGAATCAAGGAACTGGAGGAAGAACTCAAAGCTACACGTGAAGATTATGAAGAGGAAATTGAAGTACTAGTGGATAAGAATGCTGACCTAACAATGAAGCTAGCAATATTTATGGGAGGCCCTACACCAGTAGATGAAGACGAAGAACCCAAGGAGATTCGCTTGGAAGACTACATCATCATCGACGACACCGACTCGGATCCAGATGATAGCGATGATGACTATGTTGATGAAGCCGGAGCAGATATCATGGAGTCTGCAATTGAAGAATATTTCTAGTAGACCACCTCATCAGTAGTAGTAGTCCACCATGTAAATACAGTAGTCCGAGCACTTTTGCGATAGTTAGATCGATTGTATGCCCTTGTTTGATTGAATGAAGTGAATTGTTTGCTTTTGCCTCATGTGCATATGGGTAGTGTTTTCTCTTTATACCCCCTCTATTCTTAACTCTCATCTTTTCTAAACCCTCAGATGCCTCCGAGACGTGACCCCGGATTCACCTTTCCACCGGAGCTTACCCAGTTGATCCAGCAACAGAACACATTGATGTAGTTGGTAGTCCAGAATCAGAATCAGGGGAACAACAACAACAACCCACCACCACCACCACCACCAGTTGATCACTTAGCCCGTTTTCTTAGGCTGAATCCGCCGGTGTTTTCCAGTAGCACCGAGCCGATAGTAGCAGATGATTGGCTCCGCAAGACAGCTAGTGAGTTGACCACAGCAGGATGCACAGATGTGGAGAAGGTGAAGTTTGCCACACATCAGCTTGAAGGACCCGCAATATCATGGTGGGAGAATTTCACAGCCACTTTCCCTGTCAACACTATCACATGGGACCAGTTTCAGCAGGACTTTCGTACTGCCCATGTTTCAGCAGGAGCTATGGCCATGAAGAAGCGTGAGTTTCGCAACTTGCGCCAAGGAGGACGGACAGTTGGCCAGTATGTGGAGGACTTTAGTAAGTTAGCACGTTATGCCCCAGATGACGTTGCTACGGATGCAGCTAAGCAGGAGAAGTTTCTGGAAGGACTGAATGATGAGTTGAGCATGCAGTTGATGGTAGCAACCTTCAACAACTACCAGGAGTTGGTAGACCGTGCTCTTATGATTGAAGGCAAGTAGCAGCAAATTGAGAACCGCAAGAGGAAGTATGGACAAGGAAAGTACAATTCAGGAGCTCAGCAGAAGCCATGTTTTATCCCTAGATCGGGAGGACATTTTCAGCATACCCGTGGAGGAGGTAGCTCGCACAATCACAATGGCACCAAGAATGGTAATGGGAATGGAGGAAGCAACGGCCAGAATTGCACCAACCCATCAACCCCAGCCAAGAAATACCTGAGCCAAGTCACTTGCTTTAAGTGTTCGAAGACCGGACATTATGCCAATGAATGTCCTGAATTACAAAATGGAAATAGCAATGGAAGCTCTGGGAAGAAGCCGAACCCTTTCAACAGGGGACAGGTGAACCACGTTAGCGTGGAGGAGGTTGAAGCTCAGCCTGATGCAGTAATAGGTTAGTTTTTGGTTAAGTCATTTACTGCACTCGTTCTTTTGATACTGGTGCATCACATTCATACATCTCAAGGGGATTTGTGGATAAGTATAACCTGTCAACCCAAGCCCTTAGGTCACCCATGTTAGTAACCTCGCCTGGAGCAGAATATATGGCTAGTCAATGGTGTGATCGGTTACCATTAAGGATTGGTAACTATGTTTTTCCCTCAGACCTAATAGTATTGGAATCCCAAGGATTGGATGTGATGTTAGGCATGGATTGGTTATCAAAGTATGAAGGGAATATTGAATGTGCTAGTAAGTCAATTTTGCTTACCACTCCAGAAGGGAGAAGGATCAAGTATGTATCCTGACATGTGCCAAAAAGGACTCAAGTAAATTGTTTAACAGGAGTTGTGCAGGAGGAAGTACCAGTGGTAAGGGATTTCCCTGAAGTATTTCCGGAAGAGTTGCCAGGCATGCCACCGGATAGAGATATTGAGTTTTTGATTGAGCTATTGCCAGGAACAGGGCCAATATCAAAGAGACCATATAGGATGCCTGCAAAGGATTTGGTGGAAATTAAGAAGCAGATTAAGGAGTTACCGGATAAAGGATATATTCGCCCAAGTTCTTCGCCTTGGGGATCGCCACTACTTCTAGTGGAGAAGAAGGATGGATCATTAAGGATGGTTGTTGATTATCGAGGATTGAATGAAGTAACGATCAAGAACAAGTACCCACTACCAATGATCAATGATCTGTTTGATCGATTGCAAGGAGCTAAGGTATTTTCCAAGATCGATCTGCGATCAGGATACCACCAGTTGAAGATTCGAGAACAGGATATTCCTAAGACAGCTTTTACCATCAGGTATGGGCTGTACGAGTATACCATTATGTCATTTGCTCTAACTAACGCACCTGCTTATTTTATGAACATGATGAACAAAGTGTTTATGGAGTTCTTGGATAAGTTCGTCGTGGTGTTCATTGATGATATCCTGGTTTACTCAAAGAATGAAGAGGAGCATAAGGAACATTTGCGATTGGTACTTGAGAAGCTCAGAGAACATCAGTTGTATGCCAAGTTCAGCAAATGTGAGTTTTGGTTGAAGGAAGTAGGATTCCTCGGACACGTTATATCCGGAGAAGGAATAGCAGTTGATCCCACTAAAGTTGATACCGTGACCAAGTGGGAAGCACCAACCATGGTTGGAGAGATACGGAGTTTTCTTGGACTCGCAGGATACTACCGGAGATTCATTGAGAATTTCTCCAAGATTGCAAAGCCTATGACGGAGTTATTAAAGAAGGATACCAAGTTCAAATGGACTAAGGAATGTGAGGCTAGTTTCCAGGAGTTGAAGAAACGCTTGGTTACTTCACCAGTGTTGATTTTGCCAGATCAGACCAAGGACTATGAGGTGTATTGCGACGCTTCACGTCGAGGACTTGGAGCAGTGCTTATGCAGGAAGGGAGAGTTGTTTCATATGCCTCAAGACAACTGAAACCTCATGTGTTGAATTATGCTACGCATGATTTGGAATTAGCAGCCGTAGTGCATGCATTGAAAACATGGAGAAATTTCCTCATTGGAAACCATTGTGAGGTGTACACGAATCATAAGAGTTTGAAATGCATTTTCACACAGAAGGAGTTAAACCTCGGACAAAGGAGATGGTTGGAGCTCATCAAGGATTATGATATGAGATTGCATTACCATCCCAGAAAGGCTAATGTAGTAGCTGACACATTAAGCCGTAAGAGCCATGTCAATACATTAATGACGGAAGAAATACCAAGGGAGTTAGCAGAAAATCTTCGTGAACTATGTTTGGAAATAGTTCCGAGAGGCTATGTAGCAGCATTGGAGATTCAGTCAACTTTGATGGATAGAATCAGAGAAGCTCAGAAGACTGACAAGGAGATTGCTTCTATTAAGGAGAAACTTAGCAAAGGAAAAGCGAAGGGATTTCGTGAGGATGAGCACGACACCCTATGGTTTGAAGACCGTGTTTATGTGCCCAATGACCCGGAGATCAGGAAGTTGATTCTGCAAGAGGCACACGATTCACCATATTCGATTCACCCAGGAAATACCAAGATGTATTTGGATTTGAAGGATATTTTCTGGTGGACCGGAATAAAGAAAGATATTGCGGAGTATGTAGCAGTTTGTGATGTATGTCGGAGAGTAAAGGCAGAGCATGAAAAGCCAGCAGGATTGTTACAACCATTGCCGATACCCGAATGGAAGTGGGATAAGTTAGGCATGGATTTTATCATGGGATTACCCAGGACTCGCTCAGGCTATGACTCGATTTGGGTTGTAGTTGATCGGTTGACGAAAGTAGCTCATTTCATCCCGGTAAAGACCACTTACACCAGTGCTAAGTTGGCAAAGATATACATGACCAGGATCTTATGTTTGCATGGAGTTCCGAGGAGTATCGTATCAGATAGAGGAACCCAGTTTACCTCAAAGTTCTGGAAGCATTTGTATGAAACTTTGGGTACTAGGCTAGAATTCAGTACAGCTTTTCATCCACAAACAGATGGACAGACCGAGAGAGTCAATCAGATTTTGGAGGACATGCTGAGAGCTTGTGCGCTAGATTATGGATCTAGTTGGGACGACAATTTGCCATATGTAGAGTTCTCTTGCAACAACAGTTACCAAACCAGTTTAAAGATGGCCCCTTTCGAAGCTTTGTACGGAAGGAGGTGCAGGACACCATTGTCGTGGGACGAAGTTGGAGACCGCCAGTTGTTTGGGCCTGATTTGATTAAAGAGTCTGAACAGAAGGTGAAATTGATTCGCGACAGGCTCAAGGTAGCTCAGTCCAGACAAAAGAGTTATGCAGATTCTAAACGCAAGGAGACTGTCTACGAAGTTGGAGATAGAGCTTATCTTCGAGTATCCCCACTTCGGGGAACAAAGCGTTTTGGGGTTAAAGGAAAGTTAGCGCCACGATTTGTAGGACCATATCGAGTTTTGGAGTGTATGGGAGAAGTGGCCTAAAAGTTGGAATTGCCCGAAGGATTGTCAGAAGTTCATGATGTGTTCCATGTTTCTCAGTTGAAGAAGTGCCATGCGGAGATGGCTGACATACCCTTGAGGGATATAGTGCCATTGGAAACAATTCAGTTGGATAACGATTTGACCTATGAGGAGAAACCAATTAAGATTCTAGAGTATGCCAGTCGAGTCACTCGCAGCAAGGTTATCAAGTTTTGCAAAGTTCAGTGGAGCCACCACACGGAGGATGACGCCACCTGGGAACGAGAGGAAGATTTGCTCAATGACCACCCTCACCTATTTTCTAGCCAACCCGAATCTCGAAGGCGAGATTCATCTTAAGGGGGGTAGGTTTGTAACATCCCAAATTTTCAATTTGGAATGTTATACATTAGATCATCATTGCATATCATATTTTATTTTGCTTTTGGTTTGATCCTAGAAATTTCTACGCAACTCAAGGACCCACAGAGAGAGTTGGGAAATTCATTATTTTCATATTTGAGTTTTCTCAAATTTTGAGAATAGGATCATTTGATTTTAATTATTTTATCATCAATTATTTCTATTACAAAAATATGAGAGAGGGAATAAAATGACTTTCCCAAAATAAAAAAATATTGAGGATTTAATAATAAAATCAAATAAGATTTTATTTCGGAGTTTTTCGTTATTTTATTTGAATTTAGGAAAAATGTGCGTTTTTCAAAATTGCATTTAGGCCCCAAATAAATGTTCACCTTGTGCGGCTTGATTTTAGAAGCCCGGGAAAATTTATTTCAGGATTTTTGGAGTCCGTTTAGTATTTCTTTTTATTTTTCTTCCACGCGTAATTATTAAAAAAACGCGCACCGACCTAACCGGGCCGTGTCCGCCTGGGACTCTGGCCTGACAGACTTTAAAAGCCGGGGCAGCCCAGCCCTGAGCCAAACCCTAGCCCGCCGCCCTCGAACCCCACGCCGCCGCCGCCCGCGCCGCCCGCCGCCACGCCGACCGCTGCCCGAGGTCGCCTCGAAATCCATGCCATCGTTTTTTTTCTTTTCGAAAAAAAACCATTCGGTTTTTCGTCGGTTTTTTGTTTCGGTTTTTTTATAGATCAGTTTTTCCGATTTATTTATTTAGCGAGCGTTCGTCCGTTCGTTCGTTCTAGCGAACGTTCGTCGGTTTTCTTTTTCTCGGATTAAATCCGCGATTTTTCTGATCGCGATTTCTAATCTGATTTTCGTTTTAGTATAACTTTTCGCTCGTTTATCGGAATCAGGCGATTCAAGCGCCTGGACTTTCGTCTCGAAACCCTCTATCCGTTTAACCAACTTAAACAAGTTTTTGCTACTGTAAAATTTGACTTAGATCCGGATTAGTAGAACGAAGTTGTTTTCTTTCGCTGTTTGACTTTCGTTGCTTCGTTCGATTTGATTCTTTTTGCAAACCGGAGTTCTTAAGTTGAACTTTCTGGTTAGAGCTCTTATTTGACTTTTACCTGTGCATTAGATGAATGCTTATTGAATGCTTGTTTGTTTGTCTGCGATAGAATACCCGAAGTGCGCCGCCTGTTACTTCGAATCGCCAGGTTTCGCGGATCATCAGCAAGGCAAGTAACACTTTGATCATACCTTTTCTACTACCCAGTTTTATTGCATTAGTTCAATCCTCAAACATTGCATGATTAGGATCTAATTAAATTTTGGGATGGGAAGTAGATGAGGTAGTACCTATTACCTATTATATTATCAAACCCTTGGGAGTTACTTCTACGTTTGCCTATTATGCCATGCTATGCTAGTAGACGTGGATTGGGTGAGTGATATCCATGACAGATGTGAGTTTGTTAATTGATGGTTTATCTAAGGTGGCAACTTAAACACACATCTGGGTGGATTGAGGTACCTGGGTATTCCAGGATTGCCTGTTTTTCTTTTGGACCGCCATCCAGGCTCAAAGGGATCATGAGATTATTCATACTAGAAACTTCCGTGTGCAGCCACAAGCTATTATGGGCTCTAGAATAGATGATTAAGTTGTGCGAACTCTTACAGGGTAGACTAGCAGATGTAGGGGATGTAGGTGGTACGGTCTACCCGATCATAAGGTGCTAGCACTTCTAAAAAACTATGTCTCAGTCATCCGTCTTCTCAAACACCATGTAGTGTGAGAAACCAAACGGAGGCGATCGAGTCTTGTGGGGAAAAGTGCGCAAACCTCTGCAGAGTGTATTAAATTAATCATGGTTAGACGTGTCCCCGGTTATGGACATCTTGAGTATCTAGTACCTGGATTATCATGTGAATCTCAACATGTTACTCTAAATTAATTTTGTGGGGCTTTGATAATGATGATGTTTAATTGGGATTGAGGATGCTGTCAACCATTATCAATGTTTAACAACTACCATGATAGTTAAATAAATTTTATTCCTTTGTAGTAGGGAAAAATTGGCTTCACGCAAAATTGTAACCATAGAGCTTTCCACCAGCCAAATATGCATATAGTATAGCTGTTTCATTCCATTACTCTCTATGTGTTACTTTGCCAGCATATTCCATGTGCTGGCCCGTTTCGGGCTGCAACGTTAATGTTGCAGACTTTTCAGACGATGATTAAGGAGTTTTTAGGTCGTGGTTCTATACTCAGTGATGCCGTTGGAGTTGATGGACTCACTTATCTTCCAAGCCTTCCGCTGCTATCGTTATTAGATGGCCTTAAGCCATATTTATTGTAATAAGTTCTCTATTGAGACACTCGATGTAATAAGTGTGTGATTGCTACTCTGTTATAAATCCTCCGAGTACTGTGTGGTGTCAGCATTACTGATCTAGGGATATTTATAGAGGCCCTGGTCCTCTTCCCAAATATTGAGCGGGAAGGGAGCCAACAATGGCGGGCTAATTTGAAGGGGGACAGCAAGTATCAGCTATCCTAACAAAAGTAGTCTTTGCCTGCGCAAAGCTCTGGTGATGACGCCGTCTTGGGCTCCACGTTGACCTCCGTCTCGTAGTCCTCCTGGTCTTGATCTCGTTGCACCGAAATGGCAACCTTTGCCTAATGCCTCGGTACTCCGCGGCTGCGCTTGCCCCCTTTGCACCAAAGAGGAAAGGAGGACGCTGCGCGGGCTGGCACCCCCCTGGCGCCCTGAGTTGTCATGGCTTGCGTCATGGGCACCTCGTGAGGTACCCCGCCTTGATCTCTCTGCCTCCTCGTGAGCCAGCCTGACGAGGCCGTGCCTGAGGAAGCTTTGCGTCGTCCGCCCCGCGAGGCTTGGCCCCTCGCGAGGGTCTTGGGTTTGTGTTGGTGAAGATGGGCCGTGCTGGGCCCCCCTTTTGAGCCACGCCGCAGGCCGCAGGCAGGCAAGTCTGGGGACCCCCTTTCTCAGAACGCAGACAGTAGCCCCCGGGCCCAAGGCGCGCCCGGACTTGGCCGTGCAGGGAGGCGGAAGGGCAAGAGCGAAGTGCCGCGGGCCCTAACAACCTGCGGCCTTGGGCGCCGTGTGGCGGTTGATTGGACGTGGGCGCCTCCACTTCCCCACGACGCCTCGGCAACTGCACGGATGGGGCAAGTCCCTGCATGCAAAAACGGGTCATGATTACCTACGATCGTGGAGGCCGGCGGTTGGCCTTCGCCGGCCATAAGTACGGAACGGCGCGTGCCCTTCCAGTCCACCCTCCTTGCTTCTCCTTCTTCCCGATCCTTGCTCCGTCTTGCCGCGATGGCTCCGATCCGCCGGTTCTCGACGGCAGAGAAGGGAAAGGCTCCCCGAGAGGGGCCAGACCCTCTCCCGCCGAAGAAATGGCTCATCCCCCGTGGCCCGGACGAAGGGGCCCTTCAGGTGGTGCCGAGGCCTTGGGGCGAGCGGGCGCCGCCGGGGTTCCCGCTTCCATTGTTCGCCCACGTCGAGGGCCCCGAAGGAGCTGATGCTGACCGCCACGGGCGACGCCGCCATTGGCGCCGACGGGTCACGAAGGTGTGGGTCGTCCCCCCTGGGGTCCACACGAGGGCTCCTCCCAAGAGTTCGTGCTCCACGTCGCCATTCCTATTCAGTCTTGGATTCGCCTGCCTCCCTTCTTCGCCTCTATCATCCCGCAAGGGGAGTCCCTGGAGCTCTGGCTGCAGCACGCCAGCTGCAGCACCCTCGCGACTGAGGCAGAGGTCACGGTCGTCGCCCCGGGCGAGGTCTACATGACCCGGGGCTGGAGGGAGATCGCCCGGGTTTGCAGGACAAGGGGAGTCTTCGCTATCCACTTGGACTACGACGGTGCTTCGGTGATGCTCTTCAAGGTCTTCGATGCGAGCGGGCGCCGGCTAGAGTGCTGTCCCGGGGAAGGTGGCCAGGGCCCTGTTGCGACGAGGACTGGGCACGCCACCCACTCCCTTGGAGGCTCCTCAGGCGATGGAGGCGTCGGAGGTTCCAGCGACTCCGACGAGCTCTTCGCGACTCCGGAGACGAGCGACGACAGCTACGAGCCCCCGCGTCGGCGCCGCTCCTGGAGCAGGGCGGGCTTGTCAGGCTGCCACCGACTCTGATCTGGATGGGGTTGGCGTCGGTGCTTGACGGCCCACTGTTGATGATGGCGTCTTTTGCAGGGACGCGCGTGGTTTGTGTCCCTTTAGGATCCGTTCCCTGCGAGGAATCAAAAACGCGTCCCGTAGGGGCTTGTAAGGTGCCTGTGATCCTGTCTTGTATATATAACCCTCATCGTAGAATTGCACGAGTTGCTCATTCCATCTTAGCTCGGTCCTCCCTTTCGAACCTCACGAGGGCTTGGTGCTCTGCGCCGACAGGTCCCAGTCCCAAGGCGGCTTCAGCCGTCGCTGGTATGCCAGGTCGCGATGCCGTGGTCAAGGCCAGGAGGTGAGCGACCCGGAGTCCGGTAAGAGCCCCTGAGTCGCCATGCTCAGGAGGTACCCTTTGGCGCCCAAGCAGCCGTCGTTCGGTGAGAAAGGGGAGCGGCGTCGCTAACAAGGGATAGCATTAGGTGCGGGGATGGTGCCACGGTAGCTGGCGCTTCCGGGCGATAACTTATCTCGAGGATTAGGGGCCGCTCTCTGGTGTGTGGCCGGGTCCGTGCGTCGGCAGGAGCGGGGTTGCTTGGCGAGGTCCTCGTGTGTCTCCTCCCTCTCGCCTTAGCTCCCCTTTCTGCTCTACGTCCTTGGGTCCCGGCCCTCGAGCGAATCTCAGCCGTCGCTGGTATGCCAGGTCGCGTTGCCGTGGTCAAGGCCAGAGGGTGAGGGCTGGAGAGCCAGTAGGAGCCCTGAGTCGCGATGCTCAAGCACCCCCCCTTTAACGTGCAAGCGGTTCGCGCCGACGAGAGCGAAGGAGGCATAGCGAGAGCCTTGCCTGACGCAACTCCTTCAGGAGGTCCTGCAGGTCCATCATAGAAAAAGCAAGGGGTTGCTATACAATTGACGGTCAGCCGTTGGTTGCTTCCGAGGGGTAGTGAGGCACTGAAGGCTTGACGAGGTGACGCTATGCGGGGCTGCCGCGGCCAGAGCTCAGCCATCCAGGTTTGTCAGTGTTGCAGGGACGGACCCATGCGCAAGCGTCGTGCCGTTCGGGAGCAGCTCCGTTAGTTGGCATCAGCTGAGTAGGCAACTAGGTAAAACACGTTAGCCACGAAGGAGTGGATTCGTTCGAATAGATGCTGGGAATGCGGAGATCACTGGGTCAGGCCCGAGCGACTTGGGGGTGATGCAGCCTGAGGGGCACCCCCAGCAAGGTAAGCTAATCGACGCGAAATAAAAGGGATACACGCCGCAGGGACGGACCCACGCGGCCTGGGAATAATGCAGCCCTGGGGGCGCTCCCAGCTGGAAGTAAAACTCGAAAGATGTGACCTGATGATGTTGAGGACGAAGGGGTGTTGGTGTAGCAGGCTCGGGGGGCTGCGGGAGCCGATCCTCACAAGCCCCCAGGCCCAGGGGCCTCGGGAGGCTCCGGAGGCGCTGGCGGCTCCTCGCGGGCCATCTCCATCTCTGCCAGGGCTGCGGAACGCCTGACCTCTCGTGCCTCCGTGATGCCCCTCATGAGGCGCTGGTACGCGTCAGCCGCGTTCGGCGAGCCATAAGGCATGCGAACGTAGCTATGGGGTGGACCTCCGCAGCGCCCCACTCGCGAGGGCCAGAGGCGCTCCAGAGAGACGACTCGGTTGAGCCCTGGTATGTCGATGCAGACGCGCAGCCCACCATCCTCGCCTAGATGAGGGGCCACTGCTGGTAGGCGGCGGGCGCCTCTCATGACTCTTGACTCCTGTAGCTCCTGAATGGCCTTGCTGACGAACTCCTATGGGTCTGGATCTCCTTGCCTTGCTCCTTCTTGAGGGAAACGTGCTTCAAAACACGCCTCCACATGGTGCCCAAGCGCCTCCCTCGTGACCCTAGCTAGGTCGGTGGCCCTCCAGGGGAGAGCCCCCGAGCCCTGCCTGAGGAGGGCGCTGGGTGCGCTTTCCTATGCGATGGAGGGAGGCTCCCCCCTGGCAGGCGCGGGCCCAGAGGGGCCTGCCTCCTGAGTGGTCGAGCCGGACGATGTCTTCTTCTTCTTGGGGGTGGTCTCGGGAGGCCTCCTACTTCCACGACCCGGGTCTTCCAGTGACGCGGCCTGAAAGGCTCGTTCCAGGGAACACACCGCGTCCTTCTCTTCACAGGGCACCGTGATGACTCCGCCGCTTCCTGGCATCTCGAGGACGTTGTAGCCGTGGTGAGTTACGGCCATGAACTTGGCCAACGCTGGGTACCCAAGGATGGCGTTGTACGGCAGGCGAATGTGAGCGACGTCGAAGTCGATGAGCTCGGTGCGGTAGTTGTCGCGTGCCCCGAAGGTGACAGGGAGGCGGACCTGCCCAATCGGGACCGTGGAGCCGTCAGTGATACCGGAGAAGGGCTTGGTTGGCTGAAGCTGACTGTAGGGCACTTGGAGGTTGTTGAACGTCTCCACGGACAGGATGTTGAGCCCTGCCCCGCCATCGATGAGGGTCTTGGTGACCACCACGTTGCTGATGATTGGGGAACAAAGCATCGGGAGGACTCTGGCTGTTGCCGCACACTTGAGCTGATCTGCTGAGCTGAACGTGATGGCGCACGCCGACCACCTGAGAGGGCGTGTGGCTTCGAGTCTGGGGAGTACTGCGTTCACTTCGCGGGCGAACTACTTGAAGACGCACTAAGAGGCTGGGGCTTGAGCTCCGCCCAGGATGCAGGCGATCGCGCGCGGCTCCTGGAAGCCCCCAGCCTCCTCGTCCTGATGGCGGTCCTCGTTTCTCCTTGGCTGCGGCGGCAGCGGTGGGAGGCCTGCATTGCCTAGCGGGCGATCCTCGCGAGGCTGATCCCTCCAGTCTCCCTCGCGAGGCTGATCCCTCCATCCTCTCTCGCAAGGTGGGTCTTGCCAGCGATCCTCACGAGGTTGATCGCGCCACCCTTGGCGCGGCCCACGGTCTTCCCACCGCGGTCGGGACGACGGCCGATCCTTCCTTCACACACGGCTCGGAGTTCTTGGCATTCATTGGTGTTGTGGGTGTGGAGGTCATGGTACACGCAGTACCGGCTGCCCTTGGTGTCTCTTCCCCGCTTGGTGTCTGGTTCTGCCGCGAGCACTGCAGCCCCCTTGAGCTTCACATCCTTGGCCTTGAGTTTGACGCCCCCGATTCAATCGTACACTAATCATTCACGCAAACGTGTACGATCAAGGTCAGGGACTCACGGGAAGATATCACAACACAACTCTACAAATAAAATAAGTCATACAAGCATCATATTACAAGCCAGGGGCCTCGAGGGCTCGAATACAAGAGCTCGATCATAGACGAGTCAGCGGAAGCAACAATATCTGAGTACAGACATAAGTTAAACAAGTTTGCCTTAAGAAGGCTAGCACAAACTGGGATACAGATCGAAAGAGGCGCAGGCCTCCTGCCTGGGATCCTCCTAAACTACTCCTGGTCGTCTCAGCGGGCTTCACGTAGTAGTAGGCACCTCCGGTGTAGCAGGGGGTCGTCGAAGGTGGCGTCTGGCTCCTGGACTCCAGCATCTGGTTGCGACAACCAGAATGAAAGGAAAAGGGGGAAAAGGGGGAGAAAGCAACCGTGAGTACTCATCCAAAGTACTCGCAAGCAAGGAGCTACACTACATATGCATGGGTATCAAATGGAATAAGGGTATCATATGTGGACTGAACTGCAGAATGCCAGAATACGAGGGGGATAACTAATCCTTTCGAAGACTACGCTTCTGGCAGCCTCCGTCTTGCGGCATGTAAAAGAGAGTAGACTGAAGTCCTCCAAGTAGCATCGCATAGCATAATCCTAACCGATGATCCTCCCCTCGTCGCCCTGTGAGAGAGCGATCACCGGTTGTATCTGGCACTTGGAAGGGTGTGTTTTATTAAGTATCCGGTTCTAGTTGTCATAAGGTCAAGGTACAACTCCAAGTCGTCCTGTTACCGAAGATCACGGCTATTCGAATAGATTAACTTCCCTGCAGGGGTGCACCACATAACCCAACACGCTCGATCCCATTTGGCCGGACACACTTTCCTGGGTCATGCCCAGCCTCGGAAGATCAACACGTCGCAGCCCCACCTAGACCAACAGAGAGGTCAGCACGCCGGTCTAAACCTAAGCGCCCAGGGGTCTGGGCCCATCGCCCTTAGCACACCTGCACGTTGCGTGGGCGGCCGGAAGCAGACCTAGCCTAGTGGCGTTCCAGTCCAATCCGACGCGCGCCGCTCCGTTGCTGACGTCACGAAGGCTTCGGCTGATACCACGACGCCGGGATACCCATAACTACTCCCACGTAGATGGTTAGTGCGTATAGGCCAGTAGCCAGACTCAGATCAAATACCAAGATCTCGTTAAACGTGTTAAGTATCCGCGAACGCCGACTAGGGCCAGGCCCACCTCTCTCCTAGGTGGTCTCAACCTGCCCTGTCGCTCCGCCCCAAAGTAACAATCGGGGGCCGTCGGGAACCCAGGCCCACCTCTACCGGGATGGAGCCACCTGCCCCTTCAGCCCCCATCTCCGAACAGTATCACAGGTAATGTAACTGTGTAAAGTATATCGTATATGCCCGTGATCACCTCCCGAAGTGATCACGGCCCAGTAGAATAGCATGGCAGACGGACAAGAGTGTAGGGCCACTGATGGAACACTAGCATCCTATACTAAGCAGTAGGATAGCAGGTAATGGTAACAACAGTAGTAGCAAGGACAGGCTATGCATCAGGATAGGAATAACGGAAAGCAGTAATATGCTACACTATTCTAATGCAAGCAGTATAAAGAAGAGTAGGCGATATCTGGTGATCAAAGGGGGGGGCTTGCCTGGTTGCTCAGACAAGGAGGGGTCGTCAACAACGTAGTCGTACAGGGTAGCAGCGGCGTCGGTCTCGGTGTCTAGCGAGAGAAAAGGGGGGAGAAACAATAAATATTTAAGCAAACAGATGCATAGCAATGCATGACATGACAAGTATCGGTGCTAGGGGTGCCCTATCGCGGTATGAGGTGATACCGGTGAAGGGGGGAAACATCCGGGAAAGTATCCCCAGTGAAACAGAGGGGGAAAGTTGCGTGTTCGCTATGCTAGGGATGCGTGGCGGATAAACGGGCTGCGTATTCAAATTCGTCTCGTCGTTCTGAACAACTTTCATGTTGAAAATATTTTAATTCGAGTTACGGATTAAAAGATATGATTTTCTAAAGATTTTATTAATTTCTGGAATTTAATTAATTAGTTAAATAAATTCGAAAAATAGATTAATGACATCAGGATGATGTCATGCTGACATCAGCAGTCAACAGAGTTGACTTGGTCAACCTGACCAGTGGGTCCAGTGGGACCCACCTGTCCTACACTTTTTAGGTTAATTAGAGATTAGGCTAAACAAACTACTGTTTAATTAACTAACAGATTAGTTAGATTAATTAACTAGGATTAATTAACTTAATTAATTTAGTTAATTAATTAATTAATTAAGTTTATTATTATTATTATTATTATTATTTTCTATTTCTTTCTTTTTTAAACGTTCTAGGGGCTAGGCCCACTTGTCTGTGGCATAGGGGCCTTGCGGGTCAGGCGAGCGGGCGTGGGCGCGTGGCTAACGGGCATAGCCCGAACGGGCGCAAGCCCGAGGGGCGCTGGGCACGCACAGCGCTCGCCGGCGGCCAGGACCAGGTGAGACGGCGGAGGGGTCGCCGCGGACCGGCTGGGCGAAGCGGTCCCGAGGGCGCGCGCGGGCGCTGGGGAGGAGAGCGGCCGGAGTGGCACCGGGCAGGGGACGACGACGAGGGTGTCGCAGGCAGCGAGGGCAGGGGATGCGCGCGCGTAGGCGAGGGTCAAGGCGCGCGTGGGGGGGGGCGTGATGTAGCCGCGGCGGCAGCGCAGCAGCGGGCAGCAGCGCAGGCGGGTGGCGGCGCTAGGCGAGGCGCAGCAACGAGCCGGGGGGGCAGGAGCGGGTCGAACGAGGGAAGGCGCAGGCGCACGCGCGGCCGAGCGGGCGCGGTCGATGCGGTGAGCGCGCGCGGGGGCTTGTGGCGACGAGCGCGAGCGGCGAGGGAGAGGGAGGAAGCGAGGCGCGCGCTCACTGGGGTCATAGGGGAAATGGCAGCGGGGGTCGAGGCGGATGTCGTGGACGAGCGACGGAGTGGAGGAGGACGGCGAGGTGGCGGCGTCCGGTGAGGGAGGCCCGGCGAGGTCGATCCGGCGACGGCAGCAGGTTCCGGGGCGCCGACGAGGATCGACGGGGTGGCGCGCGGCATCGGCGTCGGCGGGGTCGGGGCGCGGCTGTCTCCAGATCCAGAGGAGAGAGGAGTGAGGTGTGCGATGGGGTCGAGGCGGCAAGGGCGGGGCGGCGTCGGGAGACGCCGACGACGAGGTGGGCACCGGGGTCGGGGCCCGATCCGGATCGAGGGGGGAGTGAGGGAGGAGAGGGGAACGTGCGATGGGGAGTGGGGTTCGAGGTAGGTTAGGGTTTGCCTGGGGGTGGGGGGATAAGGCAGGGGCGGGGTGGGCTGGCCTGGCGGCCCGTCGGCTTGCTGGGCCGAGGCCTAGATGGCCAGGGGGTTCTCTCCCTCTCTTTTATTTTTTTTGTTTTACATTTTGTCTTTTCTTTTTATTTATTCTTTTCTGTTCTAGTTTAGTCATACTTTATTTTAGTTTTTTTATAAAACATGACCATAGCTCCTAAAATAAGGTTTCAGAACATCCCTCTACCATAAAAAGTTTGGTGGTCAATTAAACTAGTTTAACATTTGTTTATTTTTAAAATCATTTGAATAATTTTTTTGCTATGGTTTTATTCACTTTAGAGTATTTAATCATTTCATAAAAGTGTGGTTCCTCCACCATAATTGATTATGATTTAGTTGCTACAATTTGAACATTTTTGATTTGACTATTGGAAACTTTTAATGTTTGACTTTAATTGAAATTTGAATTTGGCTCGGATCTGAACTAACACGAGATTATCAACAGTAATCATGGTGACATGGCATCATTACCAGAGGGTTACTGTAGCTTGATTAGCCGGGCGTCACAATTCTCCTCCACTACAAGAAATCTCGTCCCGAGATTTAAGAGGGGAGTAAGGGGGAAAGTTCTTGTCACGATATTCTAACGAATCTTCTCGGTCTTGGTTGCTTTTCTCGAAGAGGTCAATCCATAGCATTGATGTCTTCATTCCTATGCATCAATGCATCATGATGAAGTTGTCGTCCTTCCTTCCGGATCTTCACCGAACTTACGAAAGGATAAGAAGGGAAAACTCGATAAGGATGGATTCTAACAAGATCGAGCATCAGACGGTTAACTCAGGGAAGAAGCATAAGTATCTCTCGATTTGAAACTTAAGAAGATATCGAGAGTGAAGTAAGAAGGTACCATGAGAAGCTTCAAACGGATAAGCAATCGTTCGATGCCTAACCAGAAGGTGAAAGGGTTTCAGGGCAACGAGAATAGGTATTGCGCCTCATACCAGAATAGATCACTAGACAGGTGGTCTGTGAATTACATACGAAGTCAAGCGCGAGGAACAACCTTGGAAATAGGGTGTATAGGAGAGTCAGGTTTCGATCCTGGGAACTGTGGGTTATGGGCCCACCATGTGGGTTAAAACTAGGAAGGGCGTTGACATCTTGCACGATCATGTGAGCAAGGCATGTCAGAGGATAGTCCTTCGGTTAAGTTGGCAACAACATCGGTACCAAAGGGACGAAGAGAACCATTCTCCTGCTCGTTGAAACGAGGCGGACCAATAGGCAAAGTTCTCGTCCATCGGTGGTTACCGAATGTCATCAACAATCGCAACAGGGTCTTGCGGACAGAGTGGTACAACGAGGTGTTTACACAAGCAGGGAAATATTACTGCTTATATATTATAGATCACAAGGAGGTTTAAACAAACCAATGGAAGGAAAATGTGATCATCAGATCAAACCGAACAGTGTAAAGGATAACGTGTTTGACACATATACCAGGGGTATACCCTTCCCAAGGACAAGCAGAGTATGATATCCATGACAGGATATAATGTAGAAAACCTTTTAGGTAGGGGAGAGAAATTTCATGACATTATCCATACAACGATGTTTGGATAATTTGATTAAGAAAATTTAGCTTTGTGCTTCAAGTGTTCTTATCGATGATAGGAGTACCACATACATGCTTCGAGATAGCACTGACATGGTCTTCAAACAAAGGTCGGGCTTTGGATATACAAAGGATTCATCAGGAACAATTTATAAAAAAGTCATTCCATTTCCTCATGGAAGAATGGTTAACCTTGCTAAAAAGGAAACTAAAACATTAGGTCCTCCGGTCAGGTGGGCTAGGCATGACATCACCTTACCGGGTCATATAAGGACCAATGATATGTCTCTTGAAAAATGTTCCAACCATCATATCTAACCAAGATTTAGATCTGATTGGTGTCAGGATACCTCAGACTCAGGATGCCTGAGAAGAAAAGATGCAACACGATTGACGAGACGACATTGTAAGATTCTCGGGAAATGTACTATGGTAGCGAGTTCCGAAATAAGAGTTCATCATTAATCCATGGAGAGGATGAGGAGGTGGCTGATGGACTCAGCGACAATTCAACGGGGTATCCAAAAAAAAGGATCTCCACAATTATGTGGATAAGGAGATAACATTTGTCAGATCAAATGATATATTGAAATATGCTCGAGGAAAACATACACAATTAAACCTTGGTTGAAAGGTGCACCCGAAATATGGGTTGGGTTGCACGACCAATGTCAGAATGGTGATTCAATAATCAATAGTCTAAGAACGAACGGCCGACCATTAACTTCAAAGCAATAGGGTTGCTAGAAGGGCAGAATCCAAACAGCACCGTTCACCTGTTGGTATCCCGGTTAGATCCAACACGGGGACCAAGAAAGAATGGTGATGGTGATAAGTATTACCTGTATCAAGAATTCTTAGGAGGTGGTGAAATTCTCACGACATTCTTGACATAAAAGATGGTAATACTCCAAGGTATCGAAGAATAATTGCTGGATAGCACGGGTCTCCAGGTATAACACAAAACACGAACAAGTTTGTGTTGGAGGGAAAGCAATAATGTTGTCGGTGATAACAAAAATCATCGAGGGACAAGGATGGTTACATGTCATCATACATTTGGTTGATATTCTAGAAGGAATCAAAATGTTGTTTGATGACCACGACAAATTTAGTCGAGAGGCTCCACGAAGATGTAATCGATCGGCGATGACATCAAGTGAAAGGAATGATGAAGCGAATGGTTATTGGAACCATGGGTATGACACAAACTCGAAATTAAGTTTGCTGTTCAAGGAGAAATGATATGATGAGGAAAATCGACGTAAGCTTAGCTCGTCGTCGAGAATTGTGCTCCGTGAAGGACCAGGTAGCACAGTTAAAAAGTTGCACGATAATGATATAGCCGATCAGGCTAGGAATAACTTGAAGGGTTATTAAATCATAAGCAACGAAAATTACTTAGAGTTATTGAATCGTAGTGCGGGATCGGTTCACTTAACGGTGTTCTTGAGTGTTTAATAACTCAGGGCCCGTGAAAAATTGGAACTAGTGAGAATGTAGCACTTGGTTGAAGAACCCATAAGAAGTTATGCAGTTCCGTGATAATCTTGAGATACCAGGGGGGTAATACTCGACGACAAATCAAAGTAGAGGTTGGACTGGGGTATTACCCCGTAGAAGACAAGCGCTTAAACTTGCCCGAGAAATGGGGTCAAAGAAGAACATATGGTCGGAACCACGATTGCAAGGATCAATTCACAGATACCAAATGATATTATATCAAGGAGGATAGTTATTATTGCAAGAAGCTTCCATGATAGGATATACATCGTGTCCATGGGCATGAACACAAGTTCAAGGTCGACTCCCACTTCTTCAATGCATAACCTTTCATTCACTGCTCTAGATAAAACTGATTTCAGCGTCAAAACCTACCTGGTGAATTATCAGAGGAGTATGACCCGTGAAAACTTTCGAGTTCACACAGTTTTAGAGAAGGCATATGTTCAACCCATAGGGGCTTCTTAGAAACATATACCACAAGTTTCATGAGTAAATATTACCAGCTCGAAAGTAGAGCATGGTTGGCAAAAGGAGAGGATACAAATTACCAAAGGCATTATGTATCGGAGTAAGAACTCACAAGGTGATTAATTATGAAGGACATTGTCGGATAATAATCCAACAGTGGATATGGTGACCCACAATGGAGCTGATGTGAGTATCGATACCCAATCAGAGGAAGAAAGAATGCAAATACATCGTTTTACAGAACATCTGAATAATTCAACGTTTAAATAACAAAGGAATTATGATTTTCAAATCAAGGGATCAGGAGCAAACGCTCTGATCAAGGACGGACAAGTTGAATAGACTTAGGGGTACAATCGATGGCAATCTGATTGGCCGAGGACCAGCTCACGTTTTAAATGACATCTGAGCTGGAAGGATGAATTCTACGATCTGAGTGAGGATTGCGAGAATTCGCAACATATTGAGTCAATGGACTCAAAATGATATTGACAAAGGTAGCCAATAAGATTACTATACTTATGGGATTAACCATAATGCAAGCAAGCAAGAATTTCAGGAGCAATAGGTTGCTCAGGATTTTCGGAAGACCGAATGGTATTTCAAAGAATTTTGTGAACTGCATGAATATCTGGGGATGAGCGGATACTCGATAAATGCGAGTAATTATCCGTAGTGGTATGCATGTGGCAAAGAACCGCAAGGCAGTAGGCACAAAGTATTCTCGGGGTATCTTATAATAACAAGATCGACTGGGAATAAAAGTAAGCACGTCAGGTCTAAATACTTATCCATAGGGATATTTCGGTGGTAGGGACTTGCAAAAGCAACGTCGTAAGGTTTCAACAGAATATCGGAGAGTATCTTCGAAATCCTCTAGTGCAGCCGACGATCATCTGGACTGAAGGGGGTTCTCCGGGAGAAAGTATTTTTGAGAACCTAAGTTATATTTTTAGTAAATTTATTAAACCCGAATAGAAGAGAGATCAGAGTCCCAGAGTAAGGATTGAGGAGTAAAAGATCCTAATACCACCCAGATGGCGACGTGGGCCCATGGGCCGCACAGCCATGTTAGAAAAACAGTTTTCATCGACTAGACTCAACTGCGGCCAAGGAGTTGGAAAGGGGATTCCTACAGGCAGTCGGCTCTGATACCAACTTTTGACGCCCCCGATTCAATCGTACACTAATCATTCACGCAAACGTGTACGATCAAGGTCAGGGACTCACGGGAAGATATCACAACACAACTCTACAAATAAAATAAGTCATACAAGCATCATATTACAAGCCAGGGGCCTCGAGGGCTCGAATGCAAGAGCTCGATCATAGACGAGTCAGCGGAAGCAACAATATCTGAGTACAGACATAAGTTAAACAAGTTTGCCTTAAGAAGGCTAGCACAAACTGGGATACAGATCGAAAGAGGCGCAGGCCTCCTGCCTGGGATCCTCCTAACTACTCCTGGTCGTCGTCAGCGGGCATCACGTAGTAGTAGGCACCTCCGGTGTAGCAGGGGGTCGTCGAAGGTGGCGTCTGGCTCCTGGACTCCAGCATCTGGTTGCGACAACCAGAATGAAAGGAAAAGGGGGAGAAAGCAACCGTGAGTACTCATCCAAAGTACTCGCAAGCAAGGAGCTACACTACATATGCATGGGTATCAAATGGAATAAGGGTATCATATGTGGACTGAACTGCAGAATGCCAGAATACGAGGGGGATAACTAATCCTTTCGAAGACTACGCTTCTGGCAGCCTCCGTCTTGCGGCATGTAAAAGAGAGTAGACTGAAGTCCTCCAAGTAGCATCGCATAGCATAATCCTAACCGATGATCCTCCCCTCGTCGCCCTGTGAGAGAGCGATCACCGGTTGTATCTGGCACTTGGAAGGGTGTGTTTTATTAAGTATCCGGTTCTAGTTGTCATAAGGTCAAGGTACAACTCCAAGTCGTCCTGTTACCGAAGATCACGGCTATTCGAATAGATTAACTTCCCTGCAGGGGTGCACCACATAACCCAACACGCTCGATCCCATCTGGCCGGACACACTTTCCTGGGTCATGCCCAGCCTCGGAAGATCAACACGTCGCAGCCCCACCTAGACCAACAGAGAGGCCAGCACGCCGGTCTAAACCTAAGCGCCCAGGGGTCTGGGCCCATCGCCTTAGCACACCTTGCACGTTGCGTGGGCGGCCGGAAGACCTAGCCTAGTGGCGTTCCAGGTCCATCCAGCGCGCCGCTCCGTTGCTGACGTCACGAAGGCTTCGGCTGATACCACGACGCCCGAGTGCCCATAACTACTCCCACGTAGATGGTTAGTGCGTATAGGCCAGTAGCCAGACTCAGATCAAATACCAAGATCTCGTTAAACGTGTTAAGTATCCGCGAACGCCGACTAGGGCCAGGCCCACCTCTCTCCTAGGTGGTCTCAACCTGCCCTGGTCGGCTCCGCCCCAAGTAACAATCGGGGCCCGTCGAGAACCCAGGCCCACCTCTACCGGGATGGAGCCACCTGCCCCTTCAGCCCCCATCTCCGAACAGTATCACAGGTAATGTAACTGTGTAAAGTATATCGTATATGCCCATGATCACCTCCCGAAGTGATCACGGCCCAGTAGAATAGCATGGCAGACGGACAAGAGTGTAGGGCCACTGATGGAACACTAGCATCCTATACTAAGCAGTAGGATAGCAGGTAATGGTAACAACAGTAGTAGCAAGGACAGGCTATGCATCAAGATAGGAATAACGGAAAGCAGTAATATGCTACACTATTCTAATGCAAGCAGTATAAAGAAGAGTAGGCGATATCTGGTGTCAAAGGGCGGGGGCTTGCCTGGTTGCTCAGACAAGGAGGGGTCGTCAACAACGTAGTCGTACAGGGTAGCAGCGGCGTCGGTCTCGGTGTCTAGCGAGAGAAAAGGGGGGAGAAACAATAAATATTTAAGCAAACAGATGCATAGCGATGCATGACATGACAAGTATCGGTGCTAGGGGTGCCCTATCGCGGTATGAGGTGATACCGGTGAAGGGGGGAAACATCCGGGAAAGTATCCCCAGTGAAACAGAGGGGGAAAGTTGCGTGTTCGCTATGCTAGGGATGCGTGGCGGATAAACGGGCTGCGTATTCAAATTCGTCTCGTCGTTCTGAACAACTTTCATGTTGAAAATATTTTAATTCGAGTTACGGATTAAAAGATATGATTTTCTAAAGATTTTATTAATTTCTGGAATTTAATTAATTAGTTAAATAAATTCGAAAAATAGATTAATGACATCAGGATGATGTCATGCTGACATCAGCAGTCAACAGAGTTGACTTGGTCAACCTGACCAGTGGGTCCAGTGGGACCCACCTGTCCTACACTGTTTAGGTTAATTAGAGATTAGGCTAAACAAACTACTGTTTAATTAACTAACAGATTAGTTAGATTAATTAACTAGGATTAATTAACTTAATTAATTTAGTTAATTAATTAATTAAGTTTATTATTATTATTATTATTATTATTTTCTATTTCTTTCTTTTTTAAACGTTCTAGGGGCTAGGCCCACTTGTCTGTGGCATAGGGGCCTTGCGGGTCAGGCGAGCGGGCGTGGGCGCGTGGCTAACGGGCATAGCCCGAACGGGCGCAAGCCCGAGGGGCGCTGGGCATGCACAGCGCTCGCCGGCGGCCAGGACCAGGTGAGACAGCGGAGGGGTCGCCGCGGACCGGCTGGGCGGAGCGGTCCCGAGGGCGCGCGCGGGCGCTGGGGAGGAGAGCGGCCGGAGTGGCACCGGGCAGGGGACGACGACGAGGGTGTCGCAGGCAGCGAGGGCAGGGGATGCGCGCGCGTAGGCGAGGGTCAAGGCGCGCGCGGGGGGGGGGCGTGATGTAGCCGCGGCGGCAGCGCAGCAGCGGGTAGCAGCGCAGGCGGGTGGCGGCGCTAGGCGCGGCGCAGGCGAGGCGCAACAGCGAGCCGGGGGGCAGGAGCGGGTCGGACGAGGGAAGGCGCAGGCGCACGCGCGGCCGAGCGGGCGCGGTCGATGCGGTGAGCGCGCGCGGGGGCTTGTGGCGACGAGCGCGAGCGGCGAGGGAGAGGGAGGAAGCGAGGCGCGCGCTCACTGGGGCCCATAGGGGAAATGGCAGCGGGGGTCGAGGCGGATGTCGTGGACGAGCGACGGAGTGGAGGAGGACGGCGAGGTGGCGGCGTCCGGTGAGGGAGGCCCGGCGAGGTCGATCCGGCGACGGCAGCAGGTTCCGGGGCGCCGACGAGGATCGACGGGGTGGCGCGCGGCATCGGCGTCGGCGGGGTCGGGGCGCGGCTGTCTCCAGATCCAGAGGAGAGAGGAGTGAGGTGTGCGATGGGGTCGAGGCGGCAAGGGCGGGGCGGCGTCGGGAGACGCCGACGGCGAGGTGGGCACCGGGGTCGGGGCCCGATCCGGATCGAGGGGGGAGTGAGGGAGGAGAGGGGAACGTGCGATGGGGAGTGGGTTCGAGGTAGGTTAGGGTTTGCCTGGGGGTGGGGGGATAAGGCAGGGGCGGGGTGGGCTGGCCTGGCGGCCCGTCGGCTTGCTGGGCCGAGGCCTAGATGGCCAGGGGGTTCTCTCCCTCTCTTTTATTTTTTTTGTTTTACATTTTGTCTTTTCTTTTTATTTATTCTTTTCTGTTCTAGTTTAGTCATACTTTATTTTAGTTTTTTTATAAAACATGACCATAGCTCCTAAAATAAGGTTTCAGAACATCCCTCTACCATAAAAAGTTTGGTGGTCAATTAAACTAGTTTAACATTTGTTTATTATTTAAAATCATTTGAATAATTGTTTTGCTATGGTTTTATTCACTTTAGAGTATTTAATCATTTCATAAAAGTGTGGTTCCTCCACCATAATTGATTATGATTTAGTTGCTACAATTTGAACATTTTTGATTTGACTATTGGAAACTTTTAATGTTTGACTTTAATTAAAATTTGAATTTGGCTCGGATCTGAACTAACACGAGATTATCAACAGTAATCATGGTGACATGGCATCATTACCAGAGGGTTACTGTAGCTTGATTAACCGGGCGTCACATTGAGCTTCTTCTCTTCTGGGTCTACAGCAGGCAGCTCGAGGAGGGAGAGATGCCCCTCCTCAGCCCTGGCGCACTTGTTTGCCAAGTTGAACAGCTCCAAGGAAGTGCACAGGTCTTCATGCATCGCCAGCTCCTCCTTCATCTTGACGTCGCGCACGCCGTCGGAGAAAGCTGAGATGATGGCCTCCTCAGTCACCTTGGGGATCTTGAGTCGTGCGTTGTTGAAGCGTTGGATGTACTTCTGCAAGGTTTCCCCGGGTTGTTGCTTGATGCGGCGCATGTCGCTCACGGCGGGTGGCCGGTCGCGAGTACCTTGGAAGTTGGCGATGAAGCGGGTGCGCATCTCTTCCCAGGAGGAGATTATGCTTGGAGCCAGGTTCAGGAGCCAGGTGTGGGCCCCATCCTTGAGCGCCATGGGAAACCAGTTCGCCATGACCTTCTCGTCTCCGTTGGCAGCTTCGATGCCCAGCTCGTAGAGCTGGAGGAACTCCGCAGGGTCGGCCGTGCCGTCGTAGCGAGGAGGCAGGTCTGGTTTGTACTTGCCGGGCCACGCGACGCTGCGTAGTTCGATGGTGTAGGCGCGGCAGCCTGCTGTGGCCACGGGAGGCCTTGGGTGATGGAGAGCCTGGTCTTGCATGTCCCCTCGCGCTGGAGCAGGGGGATGGTCGTGACGTGCTGGAGCAGGGAGCGCCCGGGCAGCTTCTGGCGGGCGAGGGACTTCTTGGCAGCTCTGTTCTTGCTGCGCTGGCACCTGACAGAGCGGGTTCCGCCCAGGGGCCATGCGCCTTGGAGCCATGGCGTCTTCTTGAGGAAGAGGCGGCCGGGGCGCCGCCGGAGCCTCTTCGCCCGCGCGGGGCGGGGTGCGGTGCAGCGGAACGGACGGCGCGGAAGAGCCCCCTGCAGCGCGGACGAGCTCGGCGACGTGGTCGAGCCATTCTTCGTAGACGTCGTCGACGGGACGGTAGCGCAGGAGCTCGTTTGCCGCGATGAGTGCATCCCGAGCCTCCATGGGCGCGCGGAGCGCGCGGGACGAAGATCCAGCTGGGGCGAGCGAGGGAGTTGCGGTGCGGCCGTCTTGCCGCACGGACGGATGTTGGGACGACGCTTGCCGCTCGTCCCCCGCCGGGCCGGTGGCAGCGTTGACGGCAGGTGATGGGGAACGGCGTGGATGCCCGCCTACAGGGGCCGTCTGGGCGACGCGGGAAGCGAGTGCGGCCCGGCGCTCGGCGCGGGCCCGACGAGCGTCAGACATGGGCGTGACGGTCGGAGGAGAACGGGGCGGTGGAAGACGAATTCCGGCGCACCCCTACCTGGCGCGCCAAATGTCGGATTTCGGGTTCCGGCAGACCCTTGAGGTTCGAACACTGGGGTGCGCGCGGAGATTTCACCTCCTACCTACCTGCACCCCTCCGCCATGCTTGGATCTAAACTAAGGAAAGAACAACACAAGAGACACAGGGTTTATACTGGTTCGGGCCACCGTTGTGGTGTAATACCCTGCTCCAGTGTGCGGTGTGTGGATTGCCTCTTGGGCTGATGATGGTGAACAATACAAGGAAGAACAGCCTCGCGAGGGTCTGTTCTTGGCTGAGGCGATGAACTGCTGGGAGGAGTTCAGTCACCTTTCTCACTCTCTCTCTCCTCCGACCGACAGACCGACTGACCGACCCACTGGCTGTGTGGGTGGCTGGTCCTATTTATACAGGCCCTAGTACTCTTCCCAAATATTGAGCGGGAAGGGAGCCAACAATGGCGGGCTAATTTGAAGGGGGACAACAAGTATCAGCTATCCTGACAAAAGTAGTCTTCGCCTGCGCAAAGCTCTGGTGATGACGCCGTCTCGGGCTCCACGGTGACCTCCGTCTCGTAGTCCTCCTGGTCTTGGTCTCGTTGCACCGAAATGGCAACCTTTGCCTGATGCCTCGGTACTCCGCGGCTGCGCTTGCCCCCTTTGCACCAAAGAGGAAAGGAAGATGCTGCGCGGGCTGGCACCCGCCTGGCGCCCTGAGTTGTCATGGCTTGCGTCATGGGCACCTCATGAGGTACCCCGCCTTGATCTCTCCGCCTCCTCGTGAGCCAGCCTGACGAGGCCGTGCCTGAGGAAGCTTCGCGTCGTCCGCCCCGCGAGGCTTGGCCCCTCGCGAGGTTTTTGGGTTTGTGTTGGTGAAGATGGGCCGTGCTGGGCCCCCCTTTTGAGCCACGCCGCAGGCCACAGGCAGGCAAGTATGGGGACCCCTGTTCCCAGAACACCGACAGATAACTAATCATACATAAAAGAATTCAGAGAAGCTTCAAATATTATTCATAGATAGACTTGATCATAAACCCACAAATCATCGGTCTCAACAAACACACCGCAAAAAGAAGATTACATCGAATAGATCTCCACGAGAGAGGGGGAGAACATTGTATTGAGATCCAAAAAGAGAGAAGAAGCCATCTAGCTACTAGCTATGGACCCGTAGGTCTAAAGTAAACTACTCACACTTCATCAGAGGGGCTTGGATGATGATGTAGAAGCCCTCCGTGATCGATGCCCCCTCCGACGGAGCTCCAGAACAGGCCCCAAGATGGGATCTCATGGATACAGAAAGTTGCGGCAGTGGAATTAGGTTTTTAGCTCCGTCCCCGATCGTTTGGCGCTACGTGGATATATATAGGAGGAAGAAGTATGTCGGTGGAGCTTCGAGGGGCCCACGAGGCAGGGGGCGCGCCCTAGGGGGGGCGCCCCCTACCCTCGTGACCACCTCGTGGCTTTCTTGACAAAGGGTCCAAGTCTCCTGGATCTTATGTGATGAGAAAATCACGTTTCCGAAGGTTTCATTCCATTTGGACTCTGTTTGATATTCCTTTTCTTCGAAACCCTAAAATAGGCAAAAACAACAATTTTGGGCTGGGCCTCTGGTTAATAGGTTAGTCCCAAAAATAATATAAAAGTGGAAAATAAAGCTCAATAATGTCTAAAACAGTAGATAATATAGCATGGAGCAATCAAAAATTATAGATACATTGGAGACGTATCAGGCGCCGACACGTGTGACCTCTCCGAGCCACCTCGCGCCCCCTGCGAGCCATGCGGCTTCGGCGACCCCGGCTACTAACTGTGTGTCTGTTCTTCGACCTATCACTCCAGTCGCTATTTAGGGGAGGGCACTCCCGTGGGCATCAGGTGGCCGGTAGAGGTCTCCCTGGATCAGGTCTGCCAACAACTTAATCCACAAAGGAATTTTCCGTCACTTCAATCCGAGCTATGTAGCCCTTGTGGAGGAGTATTGAGGAAGGAGGTGGAATCGGTAGCCGACTGTGCCTCTACCTACGCATCTATCCATTTGAGGTTGAACAGAATTAGTTGATTATGCCCTACTATATCAGGTTTCATCCACATCCTCCTCATCCCAACACTTTATTGTCTAGCTGCTTTACCGCCACAGTATGTAGCAGTTAATTAAGCTGCAGATTATTTTTGTCAGCCAATGTAACTTTACTAATATTGATGTTCCAGGTATATCTAATTTACAATTGTTCTCTATGTTCAAACGCTATCTGGATTATGATGCAAGTTTAGTTTTCTCACATTCAGAAAAAAGTGCATGGTTTAAACCATGTTTATCTTGATTGCGGATTATCCTACATATTGCAGGTTTAAACCAATTTTCCAGGTTATCCAAAGGCATGGCAGCACAATAGGTGATCCGACACATGGCTCACATGGTATCATACTTTGCATTTGTTTGGGGCCTTTTCATCTTTATCTCTTTTGGATTCAGTAAGAAAAGAAAAAAATATGTTGGGATTCAACCGTCTAGGGTCATCAGTTTATCCGATGTAAGATTGTACTAGCACACATGCCCGTGTGTTGCAACGGGAAAAATTGATGTTTTGTGCAAGCATAATGTCCTACAACACCGGATTCACTATGAAAAACATACTGCAATGCAACATCCTTCTACAAAATGAACATAATAAAATACGATGCACTTTAGCCGTGTTATATATTCTTTGCCGGGCATAATCTCCCACCAATTTCATTTAAGTATAATCCTTCATTTAATTATCATGACGTCCTCATCCGTTTTAGTTGGGAATCAAATCCTTCCTTTTCTAATTTAGTAGCCTCAACACATTGAAGCCTGCAGATCCTTCCTTTTAATTATCCTGTCTTTTTACCTCAAGTCCTTCCTTTAATCAGCCTCATCTATTTGAATATTTTATTTATTAAGACCATAATCTTTCTTTTAGTTATTTCACCGGTTTACCCATAATCCTTTCTTTAATTAGCCACATCCGTTTAAATATTTTATTTAGGCCCACAATCCTTTCTTTAATTAGCTCGTCCTAAACACGAGGACTGCCACTCGTATATTTTGAGCGAGTTGGGATTAGTAAATGTGAATGGCGCATAGGCCGTTGGTTTTTACATCGAAGATCCAGACAGGAGGTCCTATGATCAATTCCCACAATGTTGATTTATTTTGACCCAATTATTTTTCACTGTGTCTATGAAAGCCCATAAAAGGTCCATCAACGTACAAGTACCTGGCCCAGATCGCTTAGCATGTGTACGAGCCAACATTACAAAATTTTAGTGTGCACTCAAACCAAACGAAAAGGACTAAACCAAACCAAGAATACCTATTCCCTTCAATAGTAGGTATAGAATATAGATATAGATATAGATATAGAAATTTTAGTGTGCACTCAAACCCAATGAAAAGGACTAAACTAAACCAAGAGTACCTATTCCCTTTAATAGTAGGTATAGATATACTAAGTGGCGGCTCACCATATTTTTTGCATTATGGATGATCAAGTCACCGGCCAGGTAATCCGAGGTTATTATGATATTTTTCATCAACATTAATGTTTTAGTTGATGTGAATGAGATTATTCACTTTGAAGTTATTTGGGAGAAGTATGCAAATAACATGTTATTTTTTCGTGATCGCGCAATCCACATCCAAAAACTACTACATCAAGTCTAATTTCTATATCCGACAGAAGGTATTACAGTAGAGTGTACTACCATTAATAAAAAACACTTTTAAGCAATTAATAACTTCTAACTATTCCCTGTTGCCATCTTATCATATGTAAAAGTACACATAATTCTCTCATCACAATTTTTGCAATTTAATAACAATGTGTCAACTACTTTGTTAAAGATTGTCGTCAAAACATGCTATTTTTGCTTCAACTGTGGTTTCTCAAGATGACATTTATAGTTTCCTCATGGTGTTTGCGCGCGACTTTGCTCCATAAATAAGTTCATATATTTTTGGTCATTTCATATATGTTGTTGTTCCGATGAGTTGACAAGTGGAAAACCTTTTCGACTGTATAGTCATTCATAGTAAATAATCTCTCAATAGAATGATGAATTTGAAATAGAATAGGGAATTGGTTTCTACACTCAATAGAAAAGTTAATTGTATGGATCAGTTCAGAAGCTTTCATAATGTACCCACTGTTTTATGATTCCTTCTCTTTGCCTCCTCTCACATTTGTAATATATTGTCTCTTTAAGTATTTTGGCATGCTTATGTACCGCGACATTGTTCATATTTTTTGCTATGTACCGATAAGAAAAGTCACAACAAATTCCCGCAGCAACACGCGGGGTATCTTCTAGTTCTCCTAATGATGTGATCCCATTCATTAAATGACAACACATGTCCATGGTTAGGAAACTTAACCATCTTTGATTAACGAGCTAGTCTAGTAGAGGCATACTAGTGACACTATGTTTTGTCTATGTATCCACACATGTATCAAGTTTTCGGTTAATGCAATTCTGGCATGAATAATAAGCATTTATCATGATATAAGGAAGTATAAATAACAACTTTATTATTTCCTCTAGGGCATATTTCCTTCATGATCCCGTGTAGAAACAAAAACTTTTGCATCTAGTATTTGAATTGTTTTGTTGTATTGGACGTGATCAATTCCTGAAATGTTTAAAAATTATTGGGTTCCAATTTTTTACGTTATAGAAGTATGATTAAAAAATATGATGCGGAGCATCCTACGGACATCACCATGTCAAGAGTCTATTTGGCAAGTGACACGTACAACATCTACTTCACATACATAAAGGTGAATCATCTCCTTTACACATGTTCACTTGACCCCTTCGAGGATGGTATACTACTTGAAAGGTGCATGCATAGGTATTTTCAGAACTTCATGAATGACAAGGAGGAGTGCAAGCTCCAAGGATCACCTGCACCATCCGCGAGGGGAGCGTGGAAGTGAAGATGGAAGAAACGGAGCTGCTGCAAGCTACAACCACCTGACGTTCAGACGCCACCGGACATCTAGTACCTAATGCAGAGGAGCCATCCAGAAAACTACAGCCACAAACTCTAAAGCGGCTGGACGACCGACGAGATGTCAGACGTACGACAACCTCGAGTGACCGGATGATCGACCATGTCCAGAAACCTGGTGCCACTCGTTCAGAGCCTACACGTCGGAAGTCCGATACCAGCCTATGCACAGTAGCGGGCCTTTGGCCTTGTATCTTTCTCCCACTTACCCCTTCTTGGCTTGGACTATAAATAGACCTTCTCCTACTCATTTATAGGGTTAGCAAAGTGATAGCTCATTCTAATTGAGCTTTGCTCCTTACCACTGCTACTCCCATGGAGTCCAAGGCCTCCATGTTAGAAGACCCTAGAGGGTATCAAGACCCCTTTCTAGGGAAGATCCATCTTAGATTAAATACCTCATCTCCTTCATAGGATTTGGGATGAAGTCTACTATGTTTCCTTGTTCCATTTGTTGTTCCTGTACCTTTGTGGATCTTGTGTGGCTATGAGTCTAGTGGATGTGCGATTGGGGCTTATTCTTGAGAGTTCCTCTTGTGATTTCTCCGTGCTCTTCGTGTTCTTCGTGGAAGCCCCCTCCAATTCGTGAAAGATCACCAGGCTCTCCACCCTACATCATCTTGGATCAGAGCTTAGGTTCTTATGAATTTGGAGTATCCCCCCTTTGTTTTCTAGCCAGATTTTGTTTGTTTTCGTCCCAATTTGAAAATCCCCAGAAAAATACCATACCATTTTTTTGAATTTTGTTGGTTCTTGTGAGATTTTGTTGTGTTTGATCCATGATTTTGTTGTTTTGCAAGTGGATATTGGCATTCCCCACCTCCCCACCATGAAATCCACCAACAATTTTTCTTTCTTCATCAATTTTGACCTCACAATCATCAATTTCTGTCCAAAATCGCGCCCCGCATCCAAAATCCCCCGTTGACCTAGACCCAACGGACGACCGGCCTTTTTTCGGACGTCCAAAGCATCCCGAACCACCGGATGTGGTAATTACCTGAAATCCGACGACCCTATACAGTACCAAATTACCGGAAGTCCGAACTTTACCGGACGTCCGGTATTTACGTGTGAAAACTGACTCGGCTGAAAATTTATTTTGGTCATAACTAATTCATCCAGAGTCCAGTTTTGACATTCTTTAGCTCATTTATTGACACCCACCATCCATCTGGATAGGTTACAACACCATTTGATGAAGGAAATATGCCCTAGAGGCAATAATAATGTTATTTCCTTATATCATGATAAATGTTTATTATTCATGCTAGAATTGTATTATCCAGAAACATAATACTTGTGTGAATACATAGACAAACTAAACGTCACTAGTATGCCTCTACTTGACTAGCTCATTAATCAAAGATGGTTATGTTTCCTAACCATAGACATGTGTTGTCATTTGATTAACGGGATCACATTATTAGGAGAATGATGTGATTGACATGACCCATTCCATTAGCTTAGCACCCGATCGTTTAGTATGTTGCTATTGCTTTCTTCATAACTTATACATGTTCCTATGACTATAAGATTATGCAACTCCCGTTTGCCGGAGGAACACTTTGTGTGCTACCAAACGTCACAACGTAACTGGGTGATTATAAAGGTACTCTACAGGTGTCTCCAAAGGTACATGTTGGGTTGGCGTATTTCGAGATTAGGATTTGTCACTCTGATTGTGGGAGAGGTATCTCTAGGCCCTCTCGGTAATGCACATCACCTAAGCCTTGCAAGTAATGCAACTAATGAGTTAGTTGCGAGATGATGTATTACGGAACGAGTAAAGAGACTTGCCGGCAACGAGATTGAACTAGGTATTGAGATACCGACGATCGAATCTCGGGCAAGTAACATACTGATGACAAAGGGAACAACGTATGTTGTTATGCGGTCTGACCGATAAAGATCTTCGTAGAATTTGTGGGAGCCAATATGAGCATCCAGGTTCCGCTATTGGTTATTGACCGGAAACATGTCTCGGTCATGTCTACATTGTTCTCGAACCTGTAGGGTCCGCACGCTTAAGGTTTCGATGACAGTTATATTATGAGTTTATGAGTTTTGATGTACCGAAGATAGTTCAGAGTCCCGAATGTGATCACAGACATGACGAGGAGTCTCGAAATGGTCGAGACATAAAGATTGATATATTGGACGGCTATATTCGGACACCGAAAGTGTTCCGGGTAGTTTCGGATAAAAACTGGAGTACCGGGGGGTTACCGGAACCCCCCGGGGGGGGGGGGGTAATGGGCCTCATGGGCCTAAAGTGGAGAAGAGGAGGGGCGGCCAGGGCAGGCCGCGCGCCCCCTCTCCCCCTAGTCCGAATTGGACAAGGAGGGAGGGGCGGCGCCCCCCCTTTCCTTCCTCTCCTCTCTCCCTTCCTTCCCCCTCTCCTACTTGGACAAGGAAAAGGAGGAAGTCCTACTCCCGGTAGGAGTAGGACTCCTCCCTGGCGCGCCTCATCATGGACGGCCGCCCCTCCACCTTGCTCCTTTATATACGGGGGCAGGGAGGCACCTCTAGACACAACAATTGATCCTTGAGATCTCTTAGCCGTGTGTGGTGCCCCCCTCCACCATAATCCTCGATAATACTGTAGCGGTGCTTAGGCGAAGCCCTGCGACAGTAGAACATCAAGATCGTCACCATGCCGTCGTGCTGAAGGAACTCTTCCCCGACACTTTGCTGGATCAGAGTCCGGGGATCGTCATCGAGCTGAACGTGTGCTAGAACTCGGAGGTGCCGTAGTTTCGGTGCTTGGTCGGTCGGGCCGTGAAGACGTACGACTACATCAACCGCGTTGTTATAACGCTTCCGCTTTCGGTCTACGAGGGTACGTGGACAACACTCTCCCCTCTCGTTGCTATGCATCACCATGATCTTGCGTGCGCGTAGGATTTTTTTTGAAATTACTACGTTCCCGAACAGTGGCATCCGAGCCTAGGTTTTATGTGTTGATGTTATATGCACGAGTAGAACACAAGTGAGTTGTGGGCGATATAAGTCATACTGCTTACCAGCATGTCATACTTTGGTTCGGCGGTATTGTTGGATGAAGCGGCCCGGACCGACATTACGCGTACGCTTACGCGAGACTCGTTCTACCGACATGCTTTGCACACAGGTGGCTGGCGGGTGTCAGTTTCTCCAACTTTAGTTGAACCGAGTGTGGCTACGCCCGGTCCTTGCGAAGGTTAAAACAGCACCAACTTGACAAACTATCGTTGTGGTTTTGATACGTAGGTAAGATTGGTTCTTGCTTAAGCCCGTAGCAGCCACGTAAAACTTGCAACAAACAAAGTAGAGGACGTCTAACTTGTTTTTGCAGGGCATGTTGTGATGTGATATGGTCAAGACATGATGCTAAATTTTATTGTATGAGATGATCATGTTTTGTAACCAAGTTATCGGCAACTAGTAGGAGCCATATGGTTGTCGCTTTATTGTATGCAATGCAATTGCACTGTAATGCTTTACTTTATCACTAAGTGGTAGCGATAGTCGTGGAAGCATAAGATTGGTCAGACGACAACGATGCTACGATGGTGATCAAGGTGTCGCGCCGGTGACGATGGTGATCATGACAATGCTTTGAAGATGGATATCACAAGCACAAGATGATGATGGCCATATCATATCACTTATATTGATTGCATGTGATGTTTATCTTTTATGCATCTTATCTTGCTTTGATTGATGGTAGCATTATAAGATGATCTCTCACTAAATTATCAAGAAGTGCTCTCCCTGAGTATGCACCATTGCCAAAGTTCGTCGCGCCCAGACACCACGTGATGATCGGGTGTGATAAGCTCTACGTCCATCTACAACGGGTGCAAGCCAGTTTTTGCACACGCAGAATACTCAGACGAGCCTAGCATATGCAGATATGGCCTCGGAACACTGAGACCGAAAGGTCAAGCGTGAATCATATAGTAGATATGATCAACATAGCAATGTTCACCATTGAAAACTACTCCATTTCACGTGATGATCGTTTATGGTTTAGTTGATTTGGATCACGTAATCACTTAGAAGATTAGAGGGATGTCTTTCTAAGTGGAAGTTCTTAAGTAATATGATTAATTGAACTTAAATTTATCATGAACTTAGTACCTGATAGTATCTTGCTTGTTTATGTTTGATTGTAGATAGATGGCCCGTGCTGTTGTTCCGTTGAATTTTAATGCGTTCCTTGAGAAAGCAAAGTTGAAAGATGATGGTAGCAATTACACGGACTGGATCCGTAACTTGAGGATTATCCTCATTGCTGCACAGAAGAATTACGTCCTGGATGCACCGCTGGGTGCCAGGCCTGCTGCTGGAGCAACACCAGATGTTATGAACGTCTGGCAGAGCAAAGCTGATGACTACTCGATAGTTCAGTGTGCCATGCTTTACGGCTTAGAATCGGGACTTCAACGACGTTTTGAACGTCATGGAGCATATGAGATGTTCCAGGAGTTGAAGTTAATATTTCAAGCAAATGCCCGGATTGAGAGATATGAAGTCTCCAATAAGTTCTATAGCTGCAAGATGGAGGAGAACAGTTCTGTCAGTGAGCATATACTCAAAATGTCTGGGTATAATAATCACTTGATTCAATTGGGAGTTAATCTTCCAGATGATTGCGTCATTGAAAAAAATTCTCCAATCACTGCCACCTAGCTACAAGAGCTTTGTGATGAACTATAATATGCAAGGGATGAATAAGACTATTCCCGAGCTCTTCGCAATGCTGAAAGTTGCGGAGGTAGAAATCAAGAAAGAGCATCAAGTGTTGATGGTCAACAAGACCACTGGTTTCAAGAAAAAGAGCAAAGGGAAGAAGAAGGGGAACTTCAAGAAGAACAGCAAGCAAGTTGCTGCTCAAGAGAAGAAACCCAAATCTGGACCTAAGCCTGAAACTGAGTGCTTCTACTGCAAGCAGACTGGTCACTGGAAGCGGAACTGCCCGAAGTATTTGGCGGATAAGAAGGATGGAAAGGTGAACAAAGGTATATGTGATATACATGTTATTGATTTGTACCTTACTAGAGCTCGCAGTAGCACCTGGGTATTTGATACTGGTTCTATTGCTAATATTTGCAACTCGAAACAGGGACTACGGATTAAGCGAACACTGGCGAAGGACGAGGTGACGATGCGCGTGGGAAATGGTTCCAAAGTCGATGTGATCGCGGTCGGCACGCTACCTCTACATCTACCATCGGGATTAGTATTAGACCTAAATAATTGTTATTTGGTGCCAGCGTTGAGCATGAACATTATATCTGGATCTTGTTTAATGCGAGACGGTTATTCATTTAAATCAGAGAATAATGGTTGTTCTATTTATATGAGTAATATCTTTTATGGTCATGCACCCTTGAAGAATGGTCTATTTTTGATGAATCTCGATAGTAGTGATACACATATTCATAATGTTGAAACCAAAAGATGTAGAGTTGATAATAATAGTGCAACTTATTTGTGACAGTGCCGTTTAGGTCATATCGGTATAAAACGCATGAAGAAACTCCATACTGATGGACTTTTGGAATCACTTGATTATGAATCACTTGGTACTTGTGAACCGTGCCTCATGGGCAAGATGACTAAAACACCGTTCTCCGGTACTATGGAGAGAGCAACAGATTTATTGCAAATCATACATACAGATGTATATGGTCCAATGAATGTTGAAGCTTGTGGCGGATATCGTTATTTTCTCACCTTCACAGATGATTTAAGCAGATATGGGTATATCTACTTAATGAAACATAAGTCTGAAACATTTGAAAAGTTCAAAGAATTTCAGAGTGAAGCTGAAAATCATCGTAACAAGAAAATAAAGTTTCTACGATCTGATCGTGGAGGAGAATATTTGAGTTACGAGTTTGGTCTACATTTGAAACGATGCGGAATAGTTTCGCAACTCACGCCACCCGGAACACCACAGCGTAATGGTGTGTCCGAACGTCGTAATCGTACTTTACTTGATATGGTGCGATCTATGATGTCTCTTACAGATTTACCGCGATCGTTTTGGGGTTATGCTTTAGAGACGGCCGCATTCACGTTAAATAGGGCACCATCAAAATCCGTTGAGACGACGCCTTATGAACTGTGGTTTGGCAAGAAACCAAAGTTGTCATTTCTGAAAGTTTGGGGCTGCGATGCTTATGTGAAAAAACTTCAACCTGATAAGCTCGAACCCAAATCGGAGAAATGTGTCTTCATAGGATACCCAAAGGAAACTGTTGCGTACACCTTCTATCACAAATCTGAAGGCAAGACATTTATCGCTAAGAATGGATCCTTTCTAGAGAAGGAGTTTCTCTCAAAAGAAGTGAGTGGGAGGAAAGTAGAACTTGATGAGGTAACTGTACCTACTCCCTTATTGGAAAGTAGTACATCGCAGAAATCGGTCTCTGTGACACCTACGCCAATTAGTGAGGAAGCTAATGATAATGATCATGAAACTTCAGAACAAGTTACTACCGAACCTCGTAGATCAACCAGAGTAAGATCCGCACCAGAGTGGTACGGTAATCCTGTTCTGGAAGTCATGCTACTAGATCATGATGGACCTACGAACTATGAAGAAGCGATGGTGAGCCCAGATTCCTTAAAATGTCTTGAAGCCATGAAATCTGAGATGGGATCCATGTATGAGAACAAAGTGTGGACTTTGGTTGACTTGCCCAATGATCGGCAAGCAATTGAGAATAAATGGATCTTCAAGAAGAAGACTGACGCTGACGGTAATATTACTATCTACAAAGCTCGACTTGTCGCAAAAGGTTTTCGACAAGTTCAAGGGATTGACTACGATGAGACCTTCTCACCCGTAGCGATGCTTAAGTCTGTCCGAATCATGTTAGCAATTGCCGCATTTTATGATTATGAAATTTGGCAGATGGATGTCAAAACTGCATTCCTGAATGGATTTCTGGAAGAAGAGTTGTATATGATGCAGCCGGAAGGTTTTGTCGATCAAAAGGGAGCTAACAAAGTGTGCAAGCTCCAGCGATCCATTTATGGACTGGTGCAAGCCTCTCGGAGTTGGAATAAACGCTTTGATAGTGTGATCAAAGCATTTGGTTTTGTACAGACTTTTGGAGAAGCCTGTATTTACAAGAAAGTGAGTGGGAGCTCTGTAGCATTTCTGATATTATATGTAGATGACATATTACTAATTGGAAATGATATAGAATTTCTGAATAGCATAAAGGGATACTTGAATAAGAGTTTTTCAATGAAAGACCTCGGTGAAGCTGCTTACATATTGGGCATTAAGATCTATCGAGATAGATCAAGATGCTTAATTGGACTTTCACAAACAACATACCTTGACAAAATTTTGAAGAAGTTCAAAATGGATCAAGCAAAGAAAGGATTCTTGCCTGTGTTACAAGGTGTGAAATTGAGTAAGACTCGATGCCCGACCACTGCAGAAGATAGAGAGAATATGAAAGATGTTCCCTATGCATCAGCGATAGGATCTATCATGTATGCAATGCTGTGTACCAGACCTGATGTGTGCCTTGCTATAAGTCTAGCAGGGAGGTACCAAAGTAATCCAGGAGTGGATCACTGGACAGCAGTCAAGAACATCCTGAAATACCTGAAAAGGACTAAGGATATGCTTCTCGTATATGGAGGTGACAAAGAGCTCGTCGTAAATGGTTACGTTGATGCAAGCTTTGACACTGATCCGGACGATTCTAAATCGCAAACCGGATACGTGTTTACATTAAACGGTGGAGCTGTCAGTTGGTGCAGTTCTAAACAAAGCGTCGTAGCGGGATCTACATGTGAAGCGAAGTACATAGCTGCTTCAGAAGCGGCAAATGAAGGAGTCTGGATGAAGGAGTTCATATCCGATCTAGGTGTTATACCTAGTGCATCGGGTCCAATGAAAATCTTTTGTGACAATACTGGTGCAATTGCCTTGGCAAAGGAATCCAGATTTCACAAGACAACCAAGCACATCAAGAGACGCTTCAATTCCATCCGGGATCTAGTCCAAGTGGGAGACATAGAGATTTACAAGATACATACGGATCTGAATGTTGCAGACCCGTTGACTAAGCCTCTTCCACGAGCAAAACATGATCAGCACCAAGGCTCCATGGGTGTTAGAATCATTACTGTGTAATCTAGATTATTGACTCTAGTGCAAGTGGGAGACTGAAGGAAATATGCCCTAGAGGCAATAATAAAGTTATTATTTATTTCCTTGTAATCATGATAAATGTTTATTATTCATGCTAGAATTGTATTAACCGGAAACATAATACATGTGTGAATACATAGACAAACTTAGTGTCACTAGTATGCCTCTACTTGACTAGCTCGCTAATCAAAGATGGTTATGTTTCCTAACCATGAACAAAGTGTTGTTATTTGATTAACGAGGTCACATCATTAGTTGAATGATGTGATTGACATGACCCATTCCATTAGCTTAGCACCCGATCGTTTAGTATGTTGCTATTGCTTTCTTCATGACATATACATGTTCCTATGACTATGAGATTATGCAACTCCCGTTTGCCGGAGGAACACTTTGGGTGCTACCAAACGTCACAACGTAACTGGGTGATTATAAAGGTACTTTACAGGTGTCTCCAAAGGTAGATGTTGGGTTGGCGTATTTCGAGATTAGGATTTGTCACTCCGATTGTCGGAGAGGTATCTCTGGGCCCTCTCGGTAATGCACATCACATAAGCCTTGCAAGCATTGCAACTAATGAGGTAGTTGCGAGATGATGTATTACGGAACGAGTAAAGAGACTTGCCGATAATGAGATTGAACTAGGTATTGGAATACCGACGATCGAATCTCGGGCAAGTAACATACCGATGACAAAGGGAACAACGTATGTTGTTATGCGGTCTGACCGATAAAGATCTTCGTAGAATATGTAGGAGCCAATATGGGCATCCAGGTCCCGCTATTGGTTATTGACCAGAGACGTGTCTCGGTCATGTCTACATTGTTCTCGAACCCGTAGGGTCCGCACGCTTAAGGTTACGATGACAGTTATATTATGAGTTTATGCATTTTGATGTACCGAAGGTTGTTCGGAGTCCCGGATGTGATCACGGACATGACGAGGAGTCTCGAAATGGTCGAGACATAAAGATTGATATATTGGAAGCCTATGTTTGGATATCGGAAGTGTTCCGGGTGAAATCGGGATTTTACTGTTGGGGAACGTAGTAGAAAACAAAAAAATTTCCTACGGTTTCACCAAGATCCATCTAGGAGTTCATCTAGCAACGAGTGATTAGATGCATCTACGTACCTTGTAGATCGCGAGCGGAAGCGTTCAAAGAACGGGGATGAGGTAGTCGAACACGACGTGATCCAAATCACCGGAGATCCTAGCACCGAACGGACGGCACCTCCGCGTTCAACACACGTACGGTCAGCGTAACGTCTCCTTCTTCTTGATCCAGCAAGAGGGAAGAAGAGGTTGAGGAAGATGGCTCCAGCAGCAGCACGACGGCGTGGTGGTGATGGAGCTGCAGTACTCCGTCAGGGCTTCGCCAAGCGCTATGAAGGAGGAGGAGGTGTTGGAGAGGGAGAAGGAGGCAACCAAAGGCATGGATGAAGAGCCCTCCTTCCCCCACTATATATAGGAGGGCCAAGGGGGGTCGCCGGCCCTAGGAGATCCAATCTCCTAGGGGGGTGCGGCCAAGGGGGAGGAATCCCTCCTCCCCAAGGCACCTAGGAGGTGCCTTCCCCTCCTAGGACTCTTCCTCCCTTGAAACCCTAGGAGCATGGGCCTCTTGGGGCTGGTGCCCTTGGCCCATGTAGGCCAAGGCGCACCCCCTACAGCCCATGTGGCCCCCCGGGACAGGTGGCCCCACCCGGTGGACCCCCGGGACCCTTCCGGTGGTCCCGGTACAATACCGATGACCCCGAAACTTGTCCCGATGGCCGAAACAGGACTTCCCATATATAAATCTTTACCTCCGGACCATTCCGGAACTCCTCGTGACGTCCAGGATCTCATCCGGGACTCCGAACAACATTCGGGTTACTGCATATACATATCCCTACAACCCTAGCGTCACCGAACCTTAAGTGTGTAGACCCTACGGGTTCGGGAGACATGTAGACATGACCGAGACGACTCTCCGGTCAATAACCAACAGCGGGATCTGGATACCCATGTTGGCTCCCACATGCTCCACGATGATCTCATCGGATGAACCACGATGTCGAGGATTCAATCAACCCCGTATACAATTCTCTTTGTCAATCGATATGTTACTTGCCCGAGATTCGATCGTCGGTATCCCAATACCTCGTTCAATCTCGTTACCGGCAAGTCACTTTACTCGTACCATAATGCATGATCCCGTGACCAGACACTTGGTCACCTTGAGCTCATTATGATGATGCATTACCGAGTGGGCCCAGTGATACCTCTCCGTCATACGGAGTGACAAATCCCAGTCTTGATCCGTGTCAACCCAATAGACACTTTAGGAGATACCCGTAGTCTACCTTTATAGTCACCCAGTTACGTTGTGACGTTTGGTATACCCAAAGCACTCCTACGGTATCCGGGAGTTACACGATCTCATGGTCTAAGGAAAGGATACTTGACATTGGAAAACTCTAGCAAACGAACTATACGATCTTTAAGCTATGTTTAGGATTGGGTCTTGTCCATCACATCATTCTCCTAATGATGTGATCTCGTTATCAATGACATCCAATGTCCATAGTCAGGAAACCATGACTATCTGTTGATCAACGAGCTAGTCAACTAGAGGCTTACTAGGGACATGTTGGTGTCTGTTATTCACACATGTATTACGATTTCCGGATAACACAATTATAGCATGAATAAAGACAATTATCATGAACAAGGAAATATAATAATAATGCTTTTATTATTGCCTCTAGGGCATATTTCCAACAGTCTCCCACTTGCACTAGAGTCAATAATCTAGTTACATTGTGATGAATCGAACACCCATGGAATTCTGGTGTTGATCATGTTTTGCTCTAGGGAGAGGTTTAGTCAATGGATCCGCTACATTCAGGTCTGTATGTACTTTACAAATCTCTATGTCTCCATCTTGAACATTTTCACGAATGGAGTTGAAGCGACGCTTGATGTGCCTTGTCTTCTTGTGAAACCTGGGCTCCTTGGCAAGTGCAATAGCTCTAGTGTTGTCACAGAAGAGTTTGATTGGCCCCGACGCATTGGGTACGACTCCTAGGTCGGTGATGAACTCCTTCACCCATATTCCTTCATGTGCTGCCTCCGAGGCTGCCATGTACTCCGCTTCACATGTAGATCCCGCCACGACGCTCTGCTTGCAACTGCACCAGCTTACTGCCCCACCATTCAAAATATACACGTATCCGGTCTGTGACTTAGAGTCATCCAGATCTGTGTCGAAGCTAGCGTCGACGTAACCCTTTACGACGAGCTCTTCGTCACCTCCATAAACAAGAAACATTTCCTTAGTCCTTTTCAGGTACTTCAGGATATTCTTGACCGCTGTCCAGTGTTCCTTGCCGGGATTACTTTGGTACCTTCCTACCAAACTTACGGCAAGGTTTACATCAGGTCTGGTACACAGCATGGCATACATAATAGAACCTATGGCTGAGGCATAGGGGATGACACTCATCTCTTCTATATCTTCTGCCGTGGTCGGACATTGAGCTGAGCTCAATTTCACACCTTGTAACACAGGCAAGAACCCCTTCTTAGATTGATCCATATTGAACTTCTTCAATATCTTATCAAGGTATGTGCTTTGTGAAAGACCTATGAGGCGTCTTGATCTATCTCTGTAGATCTTGATGCTTAATATATAAGCAGCTTCTCCAAGGTCCTTCATTGAAAAACTCTTATTCAAATAGGCCTTGATGCTGTCCAAGAGTTCTATATCATTTCCCATCAAAAGTATGTCATCTACATATAGTATGAGAAATGCTACAGAGCTCCCACTCACTTTCTTGTAAACGCAGGCTTCTCCATAAGTCTGCGTAAACCCAAACGCTTTGATCATCTCATCAAAGCGAATGTTCCAACTCCGAGATGCTTGCACCAGCCCATAAATCGAGCATTGGAGCTTGCACACCTTGTTAGCATTCTTAGGATCGACAAAACCTTCCGGCTGCATCATATACAATTCTTCCTTAAGGAAACCATTAAGGAATGCCGTTTTGACGTCCATTTGCCATATCTCATAATCGTAGAATGCGGCAATTGCTAACATGATTCGGACGGACTTCAGCTACCGGTGAGAAAGTCTCATCGTAGTCAACCCCTTGAACTTGTCGATAACCCTTAGCGACAAGCCGAGCTTTATAGATGGTCACATTACCATCCGCGTCTGTCTTCTTCTTAAAGATACATTTATTTTCTATGGCTCGCCGTTCAACGGGCAAGTCAGTCAAAGTCCATACTTTGTTTTCATACATGGATCCTATCTCGGATTTCATGGCTTCTAGCCATTTGTCGGAATCCGGGCCCGCCATCGCTTCTTCATAGTTCGAAGGTTCACCGTTGTCTAACAACATGATTTCCAAGACAGGGTTGCCATACCACTCTGGTGCGGAACGTGTCCTTGTGGACCTTCGAATTTCAGTAGGAGCTTGATCAGAAGTATCTTGATCATCATCAATAACTTCCTCTCTAGTTGGTGCAGGCACCTCAGGAACATTTTCTTGAGTTGCGCCATTTTCCGGTTCAAGAGGTAATACTTCATCAAGTTCTACTTTCCTCCCACTTACTTCTTTTGAGAGAAACTCTTTCTCTAGAAAGAATCCATTCTTGGCAACAAAGATCTTGCCTTCGGATCTGAGGTAGAAGGTATACCCAACAGTTTCTTTAGGGTATCCTATGAAGACGCATTTTTCCGACTTGGGTTCGAGCTTTTCAGGTTGAAGTTTCTTGACATAAGCATCGCATCCCCAAACTTTTAGAAAGGATTCTTGCCTATGTTACAAGTTGTGAAATTGAGTAAGACTCAATGCCCGACCAATGCAGAAGATAGAGAGAAAATGAAAGATGTTCCCTATGCTTCAGCCATAGGCTCTATCATGTATGCAATGCTGTGTACCAGACCTGATGTGTGTCTTGCTATAAGTCTAGCAGGGAGGTACCAAAGTAATCCAGGAGTGGATCACTGGACAGTAGTCAAGAACATCCTGAAATACCTGAAAAGGACTAAGGATATGTTTCTCATATATGGAGGTGACAAAGAGCTCATCGTAAATGGTTACGTTGATGCAAGCTTTGACACTGATCCGGACGATTCTAAATCGCAAACCGGATACGTGTTTACATTAAACGGTGGAGCTGTCAGTTGGTGCAGTTCTAAACAAAGCGTTGTGGCGGGATCTACATGTGAAGCGGAGTACATAGCTGCTTCGGAAGCAGCAAACGAAGGAATCTGGATGAAGGAGTTCATATCCGATCTAGGTGTCATACCTAGTGCATCGGGTCCAATGACAATCTTTTGTGGCAATACTGGTGCAATTGCCTTGGCAAAGGAATCCAGATTTCACAAGACAACCAAGCACATCAAGAGACGCTTCAATTCCATCCGGGATCTAGTCCAGGTGGGAGACATAGAGATTTGCAAGATACATACGGATCTGAATGTTGCAGACCCGTTGATTAAGCCTCTTCCACGAGCAAAACATGATCAGCACCAAAGCTCCATGGGTGTTAGAATCATTACTGTGTAATCTAGATTATTGACTCTAGTGCAAGTGGGAGACTGAAGGAAATATGCCCTAGAGGCAATAATAATGTTATTTCCTTCTATCATGATAAATGTTTATTATTCATGCTAGAATTGTATTATCCAGAAACATAATACTTGTGTGAATACATAGACAAACTAAACGTCACTAGTATGCCTCTACTTGACTAGCTCATTAATCAAAGATGGTTATGTTTCCTAACCATAGACATGTGTTGTCATTTGATTAACGAGATCACGTTATTAGGAGAATGATGTATTGACATGACCCATTCCATTAGCTTAGCACCCGATCGTTTAGTATGTTGCTATTGCTTTCTTCATAACTTATACATGTTCCTATGACTATGAGATTATGCAACTCCCGTTTGCCGGAGGAACACTTTGTGTGCTACCAAACGTCACAACGTAACTGGGTGATTATAAAGGTACTCTACAGGTGTCTCCAAAGGTACATGTTGGGTTGGCGTATTTCGAGATTAGGATTTGTCACTGCGATTGTCGGAGAGGTATCTCTGGGCCCTCTCGGTAATGCACATCACCTAAGCCTTGCAAGCAATGCAACTAATGAGTTAGTTGCGAGATGATGTATTACGGAACGAGTAAAGAGACTTTCCGGCAACGAGATTGAACTAGGTATTGAGATACCGACGATCGAATCTCGGGCAAGTAACATACCGATGACAAAGGGAACAACGTATGTTGTTATGCGGTCTGATCAATAAAGATCTTCGTAGAATATGTGGGAACCAATATGAGCATCCAGGTTCCGCTATTGGTTATTGACCGGAAACATGTCTCGGTCATGTCTACATTGTTCTCGAACCCATAGAGTCCGCACGCTTAAGGTTTCGATGACAGTTATATTATGAGTTTATGAGTTTTGATGTACCGAAGATAGTTCGGAGTCCCGGATGTGATCACAGACATGACGAGGAGTCTCGAAATGGTCGATACATAAAGATTGATATATTGGACGGCTATATTCGGACACCGGAAGTGTTCCGGGTAGTTTCGGATAAAAACCAGAGTACCGGGGGGTTACCGGAACCCCCTGGGGGGTTAATGGGCCTCATAGGCCTAAAGTGGAGAAGAGGAGGGGCGGCCAGGGCAGGCCGCGCGCCCCCTCTCCCCCTAGTCCGAATTGGACAAGGAGGGAGGGGCGGCGCCCCCCCTTTCCTTCCTCTCCTCTCTCCCTTCCTTCCCCCTCTCCTACTTGGACAAGGAAAAGGAGGGAGTCCTACTCCCGGTAGGAGTAGGACTCCTCCCTGGCGCGCCTCATCATGGCCGGCCGCCCCTCCCCCTTGCTCCTTTATATACGGGGGCAGGGAGGCACCTCTAGACACAACAATTGATCCTTGAGATCTCTTAGCCGTGTGCGGTGCCCCCCTCCACCATAATCCTTGATAATATTTTAGTGGTGCTTAGGCGAAGCCCTGCGACGGTAGAACATCAAGATCGTCACCACGCCGTCGTGCTGACGGAACTCTTCCCCGACACTTTGCTGGATCGGAGTCCGGGGATCGTCATCGAGCTGAACGTGTGCTAGAACTCGGAGGTGCCGTAGTTTCGGTACTTGATCGGTCGGGCCGTGAAGACGTACGACTACATCAACCGCGTTGTTATAACGCTTCCGCTTTCGGTCTACGAGGGTACCTGGACAACACTCTCCCCTCTCGTTGCTATGCATCACCATGATCTTGCGTGCACGTAGGAAATTTTTTGAAATTACTACGTTCCCCAACATTTGACTCCATCAAATTTTTGCCATTTTGGCATCTTTTCTTAGGCCCTCCACCATATCATCCGCAAAAACACCATTGCCTTTCGCAACTAACCCATTTTGGTCCCCGCCGCATTTGTGGTTGTTTGTGTTTTGATTCGAGTCTCCTAAGGTGTTTTGGCTACTTAGGGACGGTTACTTCTTCATCAACCGTCCACCATAACTTCTGCATAACTGATACGTCTCCGTCGTATCTACTTTTCCAAACACTTTTGCCCTTGTTTTGGGCTCTAACTTGTATGATTTGAATGGAACCAACCCGGACTAACACTGTTTTCAGCAGAATTTCCATGATGTTGTTTTATGTGCAGAAAACAAAAGTTCTCGGAATGACCTGAAACTCCATGGAATATCTTACAATAAATAATAAAAAAATCCTTGCCAAAGATGAAGACCAGGGGGCCCACACCCTTGCCACGAGGGTGGGGGGCACCCCCCCCTAGGGCGCGCCCCCTACCTCGTGGGCCCCCTGGAGACCTCCCGACTCCAACTCCAACTCTATATAACTGCTTTCGGGGAGAAAAAAATAGGAGAGAAGATTTCATCGCGTTTTACGATACGGAGCCGCCGCCAAGCCGTAAAACCTCTCGGGAGGGCTGATCTGGAGTCTGTTCGGGGCTCCGGAGAGGGGGATTCGTCACTGTCGTCATCATCAACCATCCTCCATCACCAATTTCATGATGTTCACCGCCGTGCGTGAGTAATTCCATCGTAGGCTTGCTGGACGATGATGGGTTGGATGAGATTTATCATGTAATCGAGTTAGTTTTGTTAGGGTTTGATCCCTAGTATCCACTATGTTCTGAGATTGATGTTACTATGACTTTGCTATGATTAATGCTAGTCACTAGGGCCCGAGTGCCATGATTTCAGATCTGAACCTATTATGTTTTCATCAATATATGAGAGTTCTTGATCCTATCTTGCAAGTCTATAGTCACCTATTATGTGTTATGATCCGTTAACCCCGAAGTGACAATAATCGGGATACTTACCAGTGGTGACCGTAGTTTGAGGAGTTCGTGTATTCACTATGTGCTAATGCTTTGTTCCGGTTCTCTATTAAAAGGAGGCCTTAATATCCCTTAGTTTCCATTAGGACCCCGCTGCCACGGCAGGGTAGGACAAAAGATGTCATGCAAGTTCTTTTCCATAAGCACGTATGACTATATTCGGAATACATGCCTACATTACATTGACGAATTGGAGCTAGTTCTGTGTCACCCTATGTTATGATTGTTACATGATGAACCGCATCCGGCATAATTATCCATCACTGATCCGATGCCTACGAGCTTTCCATATAGTGGTTTACGCTTATTTACTTTCCGGTTGCTATTGTTACAATCACTACAAAATACCAAAAACGTTACTTTGCTTTCGTTACTCTTTTGTTACCGGTACCATCACTATCATATCACTTTGCTACTAAACACTTTGCTGTAGATACTAAGTTTCCAGGTGTGGTTGAATTGACAACTCAGCTGCTAATACTTGAGAATATTCTTTGGCTCCCCTTGTGTCGAATCAATAAATTTGGGTTGAATACTCTACCCTCGAAAGCTGTTGCGATCCCCTATACTTGTGGGTTATCAAGACTAATTTCTGGCGCCGTTACCGGGGAGCATATCTCTATTCTTTGAGTCACTTGGGATTTATATCTGCTTATCATTATGAAGAACTTGAAAGATCCAAGAACCAAGATTTATCCCTCAACTATGAGGGGAGGTAAGGAACTGCCATCTAGCTCTGCACTTGATTCACCTTGTGTTATGAGTAAGCTTGCGACACCTAAACCTGCTTCTGCTATTCGTTCTGATATGTCGCATGTTATTGATGATGCACTTCTGCTATACATGATACTTATGATGAAACTACTTCTATGCTTGATACTACTGTGCCACTTGGTGATTTTCTCGAGGAACGACTTGCTAGGGCTAGAGAGATTGAAAATATTGAATCTTATTATGATGATGAAAGTGATGATGAAGAATCACTTGTTATTCCTGAGGGTTATTTATTTGATCAAGAAGCTTCTTTAGCTATTTTAGCTTGCAAAGATAGATATGAACTCAAAAGGTTAATAGCTAAATGGAATAAGCAATCTCTAAATGCTAGGATGAGACCTGACCCTGCTTTTGCTACTTCACCTATCTGTGTTACTGATAAGGATTATGAATTCTCTGTTGATCCTGATATAATTACTTTGGTTGAATCTGGTCCTTTTCATGGCTATGAATCTGAAACTGTTGTGGCACATCTTACTAAATTAAATGATATAGCCACCCTGTCCACTAATGATGAGAGATCTCGCTACTTTTATATCCTTAAAATATTTCCGTTCTCATTAAAGGGTGATGCTAAGATATGGTATAATTCTCTTGATCCTGGTTGTGTGCGTAGTCCCCAGGATATGATCTATTACTTCTCTGCTAAATATTTCCCTGCTCATAAGAAACAAGCCGCTTTAAAGGAAATATACAACTTTGTGCAAATTAAAGAAGAGAGTCTCCCACAAGCTTGGGGGAGGCTTCTCAAGTTACTTAATGCTTTGCCTGATCATCCTCTTAAGAAAAATGAAATACTTGATATCTTTTATAATGGACTAACCGATGCTTCCAGAGATTACCTGGATAGTTGTGTTGGTTCTCTTTTCAGGGAAAGAACACCGGATGAAGCTGAAATCTTATTGAATAATATGTTGACAAATGAAAATAATTGGGCACCTCCTGAGCCAGCTCCTGCTCCAATTCCCGAGCCTATTCCTAAACCAACTCCGAAGAAAAGGGGTATTCTATTTCTCAGTCTTGAAGATATGCAAGAGGCAAAGAAATCTATGAAAGAAAAAGGTATTAAAGCGGAAGATGTTAAGAATTTACCTCCTATTAAAGAAATACATGGTCTTAATTTACCGCCTGCCGAAGAAACATATGATCTTGGTCCTTTACTTATTAAAGAACCTCCAGACCTCGATAACCCGACACAGATAGTAAAGGTAAATTCTCTCTATAGATATGATAAAGCTGAAATCCCTCCTGCTAAAATTGCTAGTCAATGCTTGGATGAGTTTGATAATTTTATGGCTAAGCAAGAAGACTTTAATGCTTATTTTGGTAGACAATTAAAATACAATTCGAATATGCTACAGAACTTGGTTAATTATATGGCTAATATTAGAGGTGAACTTAAACTTGTTAGCAAACATGCTTCTATGGTTACCACTCAAGTAGAACAAGTACTTAAAGCTCAAAAGGAATTGCTCAATCAGATGAATAGTAAGAAAAATGATTATGCTGTTAAAGTGGCTACTAGAACTGGTAGAATGACTCGGGAACCTTTGTATCCTGAAGGCCACCCTAAGAGAATTGAGCAAGATTCTCAGAGAAATAATATTGATGCACCTAGTTCTTCTAAAAGGAAGAAAAAGAAAAATGATAGAACTGTGCAAACTTCTAGTGAACCTATTGCTGAACCACCTGATAATCCAAATGATATCTCTATGTCTGATGCTAAAACACAATCTGGCAATGAACATGAACCTAATGAAAATGTTAATGATGATGTTCATAATAATGCTCAACCTAGTAATGATAATGATGTAGAAATTGAACCTGCTGTTGATCTTGATAACCCACAATCAAAGAATCAACGTTATGATAAGAAAGATTTTGTTGCTAGGAAACATGGTAAAGAAAGAGAGCCTTGGGTTCAGAAACCCATGCCTTTTCCTCCTAAACCATCCAAGAAAAAGGATTATGAGGATTTTGAGCGCTTTGCTAAAATGATTAGACCTATCTTTTTGCGTATGCGATTGACTGATATGCTCAAAATGAATCCTTATGCTAAGTACATGAAAGATATTGTTACAAATAAAAGAAAGATACCAGAAGCTGAAATTTCCACCATGCTTGCTAATTATACTTTTAAGGGTGGAATACCAAAGAAACTTGGAGATCCATGAGTACCTACTATACCATGCTCCATTAAAAGAAACTATGTTAAAACTGCTTTATGTGATCTTGGAGCCGGTGTTAGTGTTATGCCTCTCTCTATATATCGTAGACTTGATTTGAATAAGTTGACACGTACTGAAATATCTTTGCAAATGGCTGATAAATCAACTGATATACCTGTCGGTATTTGTGAGGATGTGCCTGTTGTAGTTGCAAACGTTACTATTTTAACGGACTTTGTTATTCTTGATATTCCCGAGGACGATAGTATGTCTATTATTCTTGGAAGACCTTTTCTTAATACTGCAGGGGCTGTAATTGATTGCAACAAAGGCAATGCCACTTTTCATGTTAATGGTAATGAGCATACGGTACACTTTCCGAGGAAACAACCTCAAGTTCATAGTATCAATTCTATTGAAAAAATGCCATCGATTATATTTGGAGGTTTTTAATTTCCTCTTCCTACTGTCAAGAAGAAATATGATATACTTATTATTGGGGATGTGCATATCCCCGTTGAGGTAACCTAGTGTTATTCGAAATTTCTCCGGTTTCATGTTAATCGGAATGAGTTTGTTAACAAGACTTGATCAACCTTGTTAGTGGATTCCTTTTGACGAGCATGAGATGGATGAAACTAGAAGCACAACCTTGTGTACCCTCTCTATACTTTCTGTTATTTAGTTGAAATAAAATAAAAATAAATATTTTTCTGTCTGTTATCTGATTATCCGTGCAATATAAAAGTACCTCGAAAATAAAAGTTCTCCAAATGCCCTGAAAATTAAATATGATTTTTTCTAGAATATTTGAGGATTTATGGAACAAAGAACACACCAGGGGGGCCAACCACCTTCCCACGAGGGTGGAGGGCACGCCCCCCCCCTAGGGCGCGCCCCCTGCCTCGTGGGCCCACGGTGGCCCTCCTCCACTTATTCCTGCACCCATCCTCTTCTTCTTCCTCCCACAAACACGAAAAACCAACTCAAGCACGAGTTCCAGCCCTCTTTGCTGCCATTTTCGATCTCCTTGCTCAAAGCACCTCTCACAAAACTGCTTGGGGAGATTGTTCCTTGGTATGTGACTCCTCCATTGGTCCAATTAGTTTTTGTTCTAGTGCTTTATTCATTGCAAATTTTTGCTGCTTAGGTGACCCTGTTCTTGAGCTTGCATGTCAAATTTATATGGTCAAAAGTAGTTTTGATGCATGATATAGGCCCTAGGCACTTGTAGGAGTAGTTGCTATGAATATTTTTGAGTTTGGTTTACTTTTATTCTGAAGTTACTAAAAATTTCAGAATTTTTCAGAAAATGATGAGGAGATTATTGAGGGGCTCATCGAGCCAAAGCTCAAAGGAAAAGGCACCGAAGCCTAAGTATAATTTGCCGCGCACCGCGGAGGTTCGGGCGTGTGAATGGCCTTCCGAGGATTTCTTGAGAGCAGTCGGGATTTATGAAGATTTTCATGAATTGGCTCATAATGCAGGCCTCACCGCTTTCCTCCATGACCAATGCGATTAGTATCTCTTACTCACAAATACCTTTGTGCAAAACTTTCATTTTCATTCTAGGAAATCACCACCTACGGTGGAGTTTCATTTATATGATGAGCATAAGGAGATGTCACTTTATGATTTATGTCGGATTTGTTTAGTCCCTTTTGGGGGCAAGATAGAAGAACCACATCATGATGATGTGGAGGGGTTTATTGATACTATCACTGTAGGAGAAACTAGGAAGGTTTCCGATGCACGAATCACTAGCATACATTTTCCTGTTTTACGTTACTTTGCATTATTTGCTAGTCGTTGCTTAATTGGATGCAGAAACTATGGAAACCTTAGTATCCCTGATATAATTATTCTTCTCCATGGTTTATACAGTGATAACACTTTTAGTATGGGCGGTATTATTGCTAAATGGTTAAGTCTGAACCGTACAAAGGGCCCTATCTTTGGAGACATCTATGCTACACGCCTAGCTGCACATTTTAACATACCTATTAGGCATGCTGAGAAGGAAGAAAAAGTGCTGCCTCGTGTTTATCTAGATTATAAAAATATGGTGGCACATGATTTTATTATTAAGAATAGGGCAGGAGAGCTTAAATATCAATTGTTCTTTAATAAACATCATCATGAGACTATTACCTTGCCTGCTCCTTCTTTGTTTGATTTGACTATAGGCACATACCTTGTTCCGTTGACGGCTATCCACGCCTACGGGAACCCTGCACCAGCCGAGGAGCCAGAACCGGAACCACAATTTGATCCTTCACGGCAGTCTAACTATCAGTGGGATCCGGATATGATTGCCAGCCAGTGGCAATCGGAGCCTTCTTCTTCCTCATCGTAGTACGACCCCAACTATTATTATGGATATCAGCCAGGCCAGCCGTGGCCATAGACCAACTTAGGCCAAAAGCCTAAGCTTGGGGGAGTATGTATTTCTCACCGACATTACATTTATGTTCACACACACTCATTGCTAGATGTCGGTGTTCATACTTTTTCATTGTATCATCCATGCTAGTTTATTTCCTTTTATGCTTTCTTCTTGTGTGTTTAATAAACCTTAAGAAAAAAACCAAAAAAATTAGTTGTAACTTTTAATCAGTTTAATTTCCATGCTTGTAGTAGTAATTAAAAAGAAAACCCAAAAAGATTTCTTGTTCTTCTTTTGCTTGTTGGGAGCTTTCCCATGTAAATAGTTTTATTTCTTTTCTTTGGGGGTCAGTAGGAGAAGACCATGATTAAATTGTTGAAGTGGCTCTTATATGCTTTGTTGTTGATTTAACCAAGAGCCCATATTGCTTTGTATTTTCCTGTTTATTGAATGCTCGCAGACTCCAGCTTAGTCCAATGCACGTGCACTCTTATTATTATTCACATCGTTCGGTCGTGCAAGTGAAAGGCAATCATGATGATATATGATGGACTGACTGAGATGAGAAAAGCTGGTACGAACTCGACCTCTTTTGTTTTTGTAAATATGATGAGTTCATCGTTCTTGATTCAGCTTGTTATGAATAAACATGTTCACAATGACAATTAGAGATCATAGTTGCTTGTGCCATGCTTTATTAGCTATGAGTTATAATGGTTTACCTTGCGTGCCAACATGCTATTAAAATGGTTATGATGTGGTATGATAGGGTGGTATCCTCCTCTGAATGATTTAAGTGACTTGACTTGGCACATGTTCACGCATGTTGTTGAAACAAATCAACATAGCCTTCACGATATTTATGTTCATGGTGGATTATATCCTACTCATGCTTGCATCCAATGTTTATTAATTTTAATGCATGTACATGGCTGTTGTCGCTCTCTAGTTGGTCGCTTCCCAGTCTTTTGCTAGCCTTCACCTGTACTAAGCGGGAATACTGCTTGTGCATCCAATCCCTTAAACCCCAAAGTTATTCCAGATGAGTCCACTATAACTTCCTATATGCGGTATCTACCTGCCGTTCCAAGTTAATTTGTATGTGCCAAACTCTAAACCTTCAAATAATCATCCTGTTTTGTATGCTCGAATAGCTCATGTTTCAACTAGGGCTGACTGTATCTTCCATGCTAGGCGGGTTATTCTCAAGAGGAGTGGACTCCGCTCCTCACTCACGAGAAAATGGCTGGTCACCGGGATGCGCAGTCCCATGCTTTATGCAAACTAAATCAAAAATAATTGCAAAACAAAACTCCCCCTGGACCTGATGTATGTTGGAGGCACTCGTTGTTTCGAGCAAGCCATGGATTGATGTTTGTTGGTGGAGGGGGAGTATAAACTTTACCATTCTGTTTGGGAACCACCTATAATGTGTGTAGCATGGAAGATATCGCCATCTCTTGGTTGTTATGTTGACAATGAAAGTATGCCGCTCAAAATATTATTCACCTATATTTCAAAACCGAGCTCTGGCACCTCTACAAATCCCTGCTTCCCTCTGCGAAGGGCCTATCTATTTACTTTTATGTTGAGTCATCATCCTCTTATTAAAAAGCACCAGTTGGAGAGCACCGCTGTCATTTGCATTCATTACTGTTAATTTATATTGGGTGTGACTATGATTGGATCTCTTTTACTATGAATTACAATGTCTAGTCAGTCCTTGATCTTTAAAGGTGCTCTGCATTTACGTTTTGCGGTCTCAGAAAGGGCTAGTGAGATACCATCTTCTTATATCATATTATGATTGTTTTGAGAAAGTGTTGTCATCTGAGACTTATTATTATGGCTTGCTAGTTGATTATGCTATTGATATGGGTAATCATGAGACCTGAGAATTATTGCAAATGTGGTTAGTTATAATCTTTGCTGAAAACATGAATGCTAGCTTGACATATTTACAACAACAAGAGCAAACAGAGTTTGTAAAAGTTTTTCTTTATTTCTTTCAGTTTGTCAACTGAATTGCTTGAGGACAAGCAAGGGTTTAAGCTTGGGGGAGTTGATACGTCTCCGTCGTATATACTTCTCCAAACACTTTTGCCCTTGTTTTGGACTCTAACTTGTATGATTTGAATGGAACTAACCCGGACTGACGCTGTTTTCAGCAGAATTGCCATGATGTTGTTTTATGTGCAGAAAACAAAAGTTCTCGGAATGACCTGAAACTCCACAGAATATCTTACAATAAATAATAAAAAATCCTCGCCAAAGATGAAGACCAGGGGGCCCACACCCTTGCCACGAGGGTGGGGGGCGCCCCCCCCTAGGGCGCGCCCCTACCTCGTGGGCCCCCTAGAGACCTCCCGACTCCAACTCCAACTCTATATAACTGCTTTCGGGGAGAAAAAAATAGGAGAGAAGATTTCATCGCGTTTTACGATACGGAGCCGCCGCTAAGCCCTAAAACCTCTCGGGAGGGCTGATCTGGAGTCTGTTCGGGGCTCCGGAGAGGGGGATTCGTCACCGTCGTCATCATCAACCATCCTCTATCACCAATTTCATGATGCTCACCGCCGTGCGTGAGTAATTCCATCATAGGCTTGCTGGACGGTGATGGGTTGGATGAGATTTATCATGTAATCGAGTTAGTTTTGTTAGGGTTTGATCCCTAGTATCCACTATGTTCTGAGATTGATGTTGCTATGACTTTGCTATGATTAATGCTTGTCACTAGGGCGCGAGTGCAATGATTTCAGATCTGAACCTATTATGTTTTCATCAATATATGAGAGTTCTTGATCGTATCTTGCAAGTCTATAGTCACCTATTGTGTGTTATGATCCGTTAACCCTGAAGTGACAATAATCGGGATACTTACCAGTGATGACCGTAGTTTGAGGAGTTCATGTATTCACTATGTGCTAATGCTTTGTTCCGGTTCTCTATTAAAAGGAGGCCTTAATATCCCTTAGTTTCCATTAGGACCCCGCTGCCATGGGAGGGTAGGACAAAAGATGTCATGCAAGTTCTTTTCCATAAGCACGTATGACTATATTCGTAATACATGCCTACATTACATTGACGAATTGGAGCTAGTTCTGTCTCACCCTATGTTATGACTGTTACATGATGAACCACATCCGGCATAATTATCCATCACTGATCCGATGCCTACGAGCTTTCCATATACTGGTTTACGCTTATTTACTTTCCTGTTGCTATTGTTACAATCACTACAAAATACCAAAAACGTTACTTTGCTTTCGTTACTCTTTTGTTACTGTTACCATCACTATCATATTACTTTGCTACTAAACATTTTGCTGTAGATACTATGTTTCCAGGTGTGGTTGAATTGAAAACTCAGCTGCTAATACTTGAGAATATTCTTTGGCTCCCCTTGTGTCGAATCAATAAATTTGGGTTGAATACTCTACCCTCGAAAGCTGTTGTGATCCCCTATACTTGTGGGTTATCAATAACCCGCCCAGAATACTCTTCCGCCACCTTAACCCAATTTTGACCGATTTTGTTTGAGATTTTGAGTTGCAGTTTTCCCTTTCCTAAGGTGTTTTGTCTAACTAGGAATGGTTCAACATCAACATCACCGCTACTCATCATCACCATGGACTCGACATCGACAAAGACCACTTCACCTTTTAACATAGTGCCCGTAAGGAAGGATGGTAACTTTGACGACGTCATTGTACATTTCCATGCCATTGCTTTGTTAGCCCCGGGCCTTTTGTGTCACCTTCCACCGAGACTAGCGAGTTGAGAATTGCCAGGCCACGCTCTTTGTGCATCTTAGTGATACGCTTACTCCGCATAGCTACATTTAGTGTGTAATCATATTGCTATCATCATTATGCCATAAGTCTCTCATGTGCATATCTTACATACTTGTCTCATATATTGGCTCGAGCATCAAACATAGTGGCAAAGAATATAAAAAAGACGACAAAGCTTTTAAGCAAAATAGGAGATACAAAAGAGGTTGTAAGAACTAGAAATAACATTTAGCCATTTTTCATATTATATCATATTGGATCATACATGCATAACATACTTGGGATATTATTTGCATAGGTTGGTGCACAAGCATATTTAGCCCATTTGACCAATCAAGCAATTGTCTCTCTAGTATCCGTGCAATAAGAGATTTTCTGTGGTAACATAATTTTGAGCTCATGCCTTGGTTGCACGGTTCCTACTTATCTATCCGTGTGTGTGTTTCTTATGCCACCATAGTCATTGATCTATTTGTTTTACATCACAATTTTTTGAATCTTCCTCAACATTTTCGATATCATTGACTAACACTTTCTTGAATTTTGTGCCACTTGTCCTAACCAAGCCACTTGGTAAGCTTTACTTTGTATGTGTGGGTGAACAAGTCCGGTACCAATTCCAGTGTTCTCTCAATTCACATTGAGTGATGCGGGATACATCCTCAACTTTGGGAAAAGGTATATTGGGATTGTTTGTCTCATTTCCTACCCGACTTTGCTTGAGTCTTGTGATGGATAGGCAAAGCACATCAACTTTGGTCTACACCAACAACGACGAGTTTGATGCCATGAAGAACCACTTGGACGCCAAGATGGATACCCGATAACCCACAAGTATAGAGGATCAATTGTAACCTTCCTCGATAAGTGTAAGTGCATCTAGTGCCACCCCTAGTTGGTTTTGGAGTATTGACGACAAACCTAGTTGAGGGACTAATGTGTTTGTGAGAATTGCAGGATAACACAGGTAGAAGTCCCTCATGATTCGGTTTTACTACCAGAGATGACCCCTAAAATGTATGAAGACATTGAAGTCAAAGGTGGTATATGAAGATATTCACATTGAAGACTATGACAAGAGAAGACACGATATGAAGCCTATGGAGCTCGAAAACTTAGATCTTTCGTAGTTCTTTTTCTTTTGTGTTGAGTCATAGGAACCACCGTACTGTTAAGTGGGGTCCAAGAGAACCAGTCAGAATGACTGAAGTGATGCCTAAACCAAAAACCTATGTCTTCGAGTGAAGACAATGAGAGCGAATCTTGTCCAGAGTCAGAAAAGTCAGCTTTGCTTGTAGCCCAAGTAAAGTTGCCGTGTGAGTTTGAAATCTGACCATTGGAATACGTGTCAGTTCCTTAGTGACCCAGGGTCATTTCAGACAAATCAGGTCGGGTTGCCAAGTGGCTATAAATAGCCCACCCCCTACAACCATAAATGGTTGGCTGCTCAGATTGAAAGCACGGCTTTTGTCGTTTGAGAGCAACCCACCTCGAAGCCTTTGAGAGAGAATTCCTTGCGAGGATAAAGACCTAACCACCAGAGCCAGAGAGAATTGGGCATCACTTAAGTCTTCTTGTCTGTGTGATCTAAAGACTTATTACACTTGAGGACTGTGCATCCTCCAGCCGGTTAGGCGTCGCGTTCTGAGCTTCCAAGAGACATTGTGGATTGCCAGTGAACGAAGTCTGTGAAGGTTTGGGAGTCTACCTTGAAGACTTACCAGAGTGATTGGGCGAGGTCTATGTGACCTTAGCTCAAGGAGAATACGGTGAGGACTGGGTGTTCTGAGCTACGTGTTTAGGACTGGGTGTCCAGGACTGTGTGTCCTAAGGTTTAAATACCTAGCCGCTCCAACCAGACGTACAGTTGTCACAGCAACTGGAACTGGTTCAACATATCATTGTCTTCAACGAGTCACTGGTTTCATCTTCACTTCACGTTACTTACTGTTACTCCTTGTGAAGTCATTGTATGTTTACTCTATCATTTGTCTTCACTAAGTGACTGCGTGTTCTGTTTGGCTTCACAATATTTTCCTATCTGATCCTTACTACCTAGCTGCTATTAGTCTTTGTGCTTTCACTTCATTGAATACTTGACTATGGTTTGCCTAGTGTAGTTTACCTTCCGCTGCATGGTAATAGGTCTATTTTTATCGTTTGTCTTCAAAACTCCCATGTTCTGAAGACTTTCATAAAAATCGCCTATTCACCCCCCCCTCTAGTCGATATAACGCACTTTCAATTGGTATCAGAGCAGGGTGCTCCCTTGTTCTGTGTGATTCGGTTTAACCACCTGGAGTTTTAGCTATGTCGACTGCAGGGATAATTAAAGTCTCCGCTGCGTGCCCCGTCTTCGATGGAACTGAATATCCCTACTGGAAGAATAATATGCGTATGCATCTTGAAGCCATTGACGTCGACCTATGGTATGTCGTCGAGAACGGCGTTCCTAAGGCTGAAGAAGGTGTCACTGCTGCTGATGTCAAGAAATTCGTTCAATTAGACTCTACTGCCAAGAATATCATCTGTGGTCATCTGACCAAAGGACAGTATGGCCGTGTGAGTGCTTTGAAGACATCCAAGCTGGTCTGGGACTGGCTCTCCAAGGTCAATGAAGGCATCTCAACCCAGAGAGATCAGAGAATCAGTGTCCTTCGCAACCTCTTCAACCGCTTCAAGCGAAATGACAATGAGAATGTCCAGCACACATTTGACCGACTCACCGACATCACAAATGAGCTTCAAACCCTCGGCGCCATTGAGATTACCAAACACGAAGTCGTCAAGATGCTGCTGTAGCGACCAGACCTCAAACAGTCTGATCTCTGTGCTCCGGTGTCATCCCTGGATCAGTAATGCTGACACCACACAGTACTCAAAGGATTTATAGCAGAGTAGCAATCACACACTTATTACATCGAGTGTCTCAAAAGAGAACTTATTACAATAAATATGGCTTAAGGCCATCTAATAACGATAACAGCGGAAGGCTTGGAAGATAAGTGAGTCCATCAACTCCAACGGCATCACTGAGTATAGAACCACGACCTAAAAACTCCTTAATCGTCGTCTGAAGAGTCTGCAACATTAACGTTGTAGCCCGAAAACGGTTCAGCACATGGAATATGCTGGCAAGGTAACACATAGAGAGTAAAGGAATGCAACAGCTATACTATATGCATATTTGGCTGGTGGAAAGCTCTATGGTTACAGTTTTTGCGTAAAGCCAATTTTTCCCTACTTCAAAGGAATAAATTTAATTACTATCATGGTGGTTGTTAAACATTGAGAATGGTTGACAGCATTCTCAATCCCAATTAAGCATCATTATTTAACAAACCCCACAAAATTAACTTTAGAGTAACATGTTGAGATTCACATGATAATCCAGGTACTAGATACTCAAGATGTCCATAACCGGGGACACAGCTAACCATGATTAGTTTGTTACACTCTGCAAAGGTTTGCGCACTTTTCCCCACAAGACTCGATCGCCTCCGTTGGATTTCTCGCACTACATGGTGTTTGAGAAACGGATGACCGAGATAGTCTTTCAGAAGCACTAGCACCTTACGATCGGGTAGACCGTACCACCTACATCCCCTACATCTGCTAGTCTACCCTGTAAGAGTTCGCGCGACTTAATCGACTATGCCAGAGCCCATAATGGCTTGTGGCTGCACACGGAAGTTTCTAGTATGAATAATCTCATGATCCCTTTGAGCCTGGGTGGCGGTCCAAAAAAACAGGCAAGTCCTGGAATACCCAGGTGCCTCAATCCACCCAGATGTGTGTTTAGGTTGCCACCTTCGATAAACCATTAATTAACAATCTCACATCTTTCATGGATATCACTCACCCAATCCACGTCTACTAGCATAGCATGGCAAAATAAGCAAACGTAGAAAATAACTCCCAAAGGTTTGATAATAAACAGGTAATAGGTACTACCTCATCTACTTCCCATCCCACAATTTAATTAGATCCTAATCATGCAATGTGTGAGGATTGATGTAATGCAATAAAACTGGGTTGTAGAAAAAGGTATGATCAAAGTGTTACTTGCCTTGCTGATGATCCGCAAAACCTAGAGATTCAAAGTAACAGGCGGCGCACTCCGGGTATTCTATCGCAGACAAACAACAAGCATACAATAAGTACTCATATAATGCACAGGTAAAACTCCAAATAGAAGATCTAATCAGAAAGTTCAACTTAAGAACCCTGGTTTGCAAAAAGAATCAAATCGAACGAAGCAAAAGAAATCAAACGGCGAAACAAAACAACTTCGTTCTAGTAATCTGAATCTATGTCAAATTTTACAGTAGCAAAAACTTGTTTAAGTTGATTATTCGGAAAAAGGGTTTCGAGACGAAACTCCAGGCGCTTGAATCGCCTGATTCTGATAAACGAGCGAAAAGTTATACTAAAATGAAAATCGGATCAGAAATCGCGATCAGAAAATAATCGCGGAAAAATCCGACGAAAAAGAAAAACGACGAACGGATTTTTTTTTAAAATAATTACGCTCGGAAGAAAATAAAAAGAAATACTAAACGGACTCCAAAAATCCTGAAATAAATTTTCCCGGGTTTTTAAAATCAAGCCCGATAAAGTGAACATTTATTTGGGCCCTAAATGCAATTTTGAAAAACGTGCATTTTTCCTAAATTCAAATAAAAATACCGGAAAACTCTGAAATAAATCTTATTTGGTTTTTTTATTAAATCCTCAATATTTCTATATTTTGGAAAAGTCATTTTATTCCCTCTCTCATATTTTTGTAATAGAAATAATTGATGATAAAATAAATAAAATCAAATGATCCTGTTTACAAAATTTGAGAAAACTCAAATATGTAAATAACGAAATCCCCAACTCTCTCCGTGGGTCCTTGAGTTGCTTAGGATTTTCTAGGATCAAAACCAAAAGCAAAATAAAATATGATATGCATGATGATCTAATGTATAACATTCCAAATTAAAAATTTGGGATGTTTGCTGCTGAGATCACTTGATAGTTCGTTTGACATCCTGGCCCTGATGATTCAAGAATGTCCTGATTTCAAGACACTCGATCCGTCTGACATACTTGAGAGGCTCAACACACATGAGTTTCAGCTTTCGGAGAAAAGAGATATCTACGATCCAAACTATGGGTGAACTCGTGCCTTGAAGGCAAAAGCTGTCTCCTCATCTGAAGAAGAATCTGACAGCAGTTCTGATGATCCTGAAGACATTGGAAGGGAACTTGCTATGCTTGTCAAGAAGTTCCAAAAATTCAACAAGAAGAAAGGCTTCAGAAAGTCTTCCCGATCAAGTTCAAGGAATGATGAAGCTCCTGCTCATGACTACAAGAGGAAAACATGTCACAAGTGCAAGAAACTTGGCCACTTCATCTCTGAGTGTCCACAGTGGGACAATGAGAACAAAAAGAAGAAGAAGAGCAAGGAATACGACTCTGACGATAAGAAGAAGAAGAAGAAGAAATACTCAAAGTCTTCTTCCAAGTCTTCCTCAAAGTCTTCATCACATAAGAAGAGCTCATCTGGCAAGGCATGTGCGTTTGTTGGCAAGGAAATGGATTCAGAGGAGGAGTCTGCTTCTGAGGAGGCGGAGGTGGAGTCTGAGGAGGAATCCGACTCAGGCGTCGCAAGTCTGGCTACAGCATACGTTGCCAAGTCCATCTTCAACACTGAAGACAATGACTTCATCACCGACACTGATGCAAATGACAAGGACTACTCCGCTTCTACCTACTGCTTCATGGCACGCGGTGCCAAGGTAAACACACGCACTACTCACTATCAAACATCTAGTGACGATGACTCTGATTGTGGTTCAAAACCTAGCTACAAAACACTTGCTAAAATTGCAACTGAACAACAGAAAGCTATGGAACATATTCAAAAACTGTTAGACAGAAGCGATGATCTGTTAGGTGCTGAAATGACTCGATCGGAATCCTTAATTGAAGACATAAAAAATCTTCACGTTAAGTATCAGGAACTTGAAAGTCTTCATGAAACTCTCTCAACAACTCATGAAAAGCTTTCCTATGATTATCTTCAAAGGAAGCAGGATCTTGAGAAATTGAGAGCGGTTCATGAAGATCTTCAAACGGAAAATGAGTCACTTCGTGCCAAACAGATCAGTCCCGCTCAGGAAGGATTTGAACCACCATGTCTTAAATGCATTGAGCGTGATAATGTTACTTCTGTTGCTGAATGTTCTACTGCTACTGCTGTTGCAATATCTTCAACTGTTGATGTGGTAACTAACCCCTCTGCTGAGGATACCACGCTATTGCTGATGAGAATGCTAGGTTGAAGACATTGCTTGAAACAGGGATGTACAAAAGTCTTCAAGGGCATCAGACACTATGTGATGTCCTCAAAAAGCAGATTCTGAACCGAAACCCTAGGAAACAGGGTGTTGGGTTCGTAAGGAAAATGAATGCAGATGGCTCTTACTGGAAACCTGAGCAGTACCCCAAAACCATGTGGGTTGCTGCAAAGGAACCTTCAGCAGATCCATCCAATCTAACTGGCTTCACTTGTGGTAACCCCATTATCATTGATGAATCCTTTGGTGCAAACTATATACTGTTTAAGAATCAGAATAGTGAAGTGTTTGCCAGGTACATTGGTACTAACTGCAGGAATGGACCGCCTATGAAGAAGATCTGGGTTCTGAAAAGGTGTCTAGAAAATCTTCCTGTGAATGTCTTCATGACCCCTCACGTGAAGAAGACAAACCTCAGACCAAAGGCTTCATACGGTCCAAAGGCTTCATACAGACAGAAGACTCACCTGAGTCGCACTAACGCAAATGCTTTGCAGGGAAACCATACTCAGGCATATGAATATGGGAGCAGTTCATCAAACCGCCACGTTCATAAGACTAAGAATTATTCTGCTTATTCATATGAGTACTATTGTCCGCCTGCAAGACTGTTTGCTAGGGCTTCAAAGCCAAAATTCTCAGATGCTGCACTTAGACTCATTGCTTCTAAGACACCCTTGAAGATGTGGGTGGCTAAGAAAGCTTAACTCTCTTTTGCAGGGAAAGGTCTCCAGCAGAAAACCAAAATCGTCTGACGCTATTGCTGGGGACCTTAAACATCTTGTAGGAAGCAAGATCAAATGCCCAAATGGTCTTACTATGTACTTCGTACCTGAATCGCTTGCTACTCTCCCTATTAGTCCTAACTTGGATCTAAGCTTTCATAACCCACTGGTTCATCAAATGTTTTTGCTTCACAATGCTCTTGGTGAAGCCTATCCCCCTAACTGCACTGTAGGGTACGACACCAGCGTCTTCAGAGTGGATTATTGACAGTGGGTGTACAAATCACATGACTGGCAAAAGAAGTCTTCTTATGGACTCAACCTTAAGTCCATCCGACAAGAGCCACATCACATTTGCTGACACGGGTAAAAGTAAGGTATTGGGTCTAGGTAGAGTTGCAATCTCAAGGGATCAACACATGGATAAAGTCATGCTTGTTGAATCCCTTGGCTTCAACTTAATGTCTGTCTCAATGCTTTGCGATTTGAACATGATCGTAATGTTTGGAAAATATCATTGCCTTGTACTAATGGAATCTGACAAGTCTCTAGTGTTTGAAGGGTATCGAAAAGATGATTTGTACGTGGTAGATTTCTCAGCAGGGCCACAGCTTGCAGTATGTCTTCTAGCAAAGGCTTCAGAATGCTGGCTCTGGCATCGTAGGCTTGGACATGCTGGCATGAGGAACCTCCACACCCTTGCGAAGAAGAAGCATGTCATAGGCATCGAGGGCATCAAGTTCAAGAAAGACCACTTATGCGGTGCCTGTGAAGCAGGGAAGATGACGAGGGCCAAACATCCCTCGAAGACAATCATGACCACTACTCAACCCTTCGAACTGCTTCACATGGATCTTTTCGGTCCCACTCATTACTCAACTCTAACTACTACTGCTTGCCTCTATGGCTTCGTTATTGTTGATGATTATTCTAGATATACTTGGGTGCACATAATCCTTTACAAGACTGAAGTGCAGGATGTCTTCAGACGCTTCGCCAATCGAGCTATGAACAATTTTGGCGCCAAGATAAGGCACATCAAAAGTGATAATGGCACTGAATACAAGAACACTAGCCTTGATACATATCTTGATACCTTGGGCATCACACATGAATTCTCAGCCCCGTACACGCCACAGCAGAATGGCGTCGTCGAACGCAAGAACAGAACACTAAATGAAATGGCCAGAACGATGCTAGATGAATACAAGACCCCAAGAAAATTCTGGCCCGAAGCCATTGATACTGCATGCCATACAATCAATCGTGTTTATCTTCACAAGCTATTGAACAAGACATCTTATGAGCTCCTTACTGGCAAGAAGCCAAATGTCAGTTACTTCAGAGTATTTGGGGCAAGGTGCTGGATCAAGGACCCACATCACACCTCAAAGTTTGCACCAAAAGCACATGAGGGTTTTATGCTTGGATATGGAAAGGATTCACACTCCTACAGAGTCTTCAATCTCTTTCATTACAAAGTGGTTGAAACAGTGGATGTGCGGTTCGATGAGACCAACAGTTCACAAAGAGAGCAACTGCCAAATGTGCTAGATGAAGTTCCATCCAGTGAATCAATCAAGCTAATGGGAACTGGAGAAATTATACCTTCTGAAGCTCATCCTGAAGAAGAACTTATCATTTCAGCACCTGATCAACATGAAGACAATGCTCAGCCTGAAGATATTCCTTCCAACAACGACAATGAACAGCAAGAGCAAAGTCTTCGCCCTGTACATCCTCGCGTTGCCAATGAAGTGCAGATTGAAAGAATAATTGATAGCATCAATGCACCTGGTCCACTCACTCGTTCAAGGGCAACTCAGCTAGCAAATTTCTGTGGGCACTTCGCATTCGTCTCAATAGCAGAACCCAAGAAAGTTGAAGAAGCCTTCATGGAACCTGAATGGATTCAAGCTATGCAAGAAGAGCTTCAACAGTTTGAGCTGAATAATGTATGGGAACTGGTTAAGCATCCTGATCCACGGAAGCACAATATAATAGGCACCAAATGGATATACCGCAACAAGCAAGATGAGCATGGTCAAGTTGTCAGAAACAAAGCTCGTCTCGTTGCTCAAGGATATACTCAAGTGGAAGGCATTGACTTCGATGAAACATTTGCTCCTGTGGCTAGACTTGAAGCCATACGCATACTGCTGGCCTATGCAAATCATCATAACATACTTCTATATCAAATGGATGTGAAGAGTGCCTTTCTCAATGGCAAGATTGAAGAAGAAGTGTATGTTGCACAACCACCTGGCTTTGAAAATCCAAAACATCCTAACATGGTATACAAGCTCAACAAGGCACTGTATGGCCTCAAACAAGCCCCTCGGGCCTGGTATGACACACTCAAATACTTCCTGAAGAGCAAAGGCTTCATACCTGGTTCCCTAGATCCCACTCTTTTCACGAAGACATATGATGGTGAACTGTTTGTGTGCCAAATATATGTGGATGACATTATCTTCGGCTGCACCAATCAGAAGTACAGTGAAGAGTTTGGATATATGATGCAAGAACAATATCAGATGTCCATGATGGGGGAGCTGAAGTTCTTCCTTGGTCTTCAAATACGACAACAACGCAATGGCATCTTCATATCTCAAGAGAAGTATCTCAAAGATTGCCTGAAGAAGTTCGGTATGCAAGACTGCAAAGGCTTCACAACACCAATGCCAGCCAAACATCATCTGGGTCCTGACGACAATGGTAAAGAGTTCGATCAAAAGGTATACCGCTCCATGATTGGTTCTTTACTTTATCTATGTGCATCTAGGCCAGATATTATGCATAGTGTTTGCATGTGTGCTCGATTTCAAGCGGCACCAAAGGAGTCGCATCACTTAGCTGTGAAGCGAATTCTTCGATATTTGGCTCACACCCCAACTCTAGGATTATGGTATCCAAAGGGCTCAGAGTTTGATCTGGTTGGATTCTCGGATGCTGATTATGCTGGTGACAAAGTTGATCGCAAGTCTACATCAGGCACATGTCACTTTCTGGGACGATCACTTGTATGTTGGTCTTCAAAGAAGCAGAACTGTGTATCTCTCTCCACTGCTGAATCTGAATACATTGCTGCTAGATCTTGCTGCGCTCAGCTTCTGTGGATGAAGCAAACACTCAAGGACTATGGCATTCATCTGAAGCAAGTGCCACTTTACTGCGACAACGAAAGCGCCATCAAGATTGCTAACAACCCAGTTCAGCACTCGAAGACAAAGCACATTGAAATTCGTCATCACTTTCTCAGAGATCATGTTGTGAAGGAAGACATTGATATCATACACGTCAACACTAAAGAGCAATTGGCAGATATCTTCACCAAGCCCTTGGATGAGAAGAGGTTTTGCAAGTTACGGTGTGAGCTAAATATCCTGGAATCCTCAAATGTCCTGTGATCAGGCACACATCCTAACCCTTATGCATATTGATGACTTAGATGTGCAACATACGAAGTGAAGTATATCTTCAATCAATGAAGACATACATTCTAAGTGTGAATACATTAATGTGGAATTTGACTTCGGAGCGCCACGATAATTGTGCGCCGTGTCTGGGTCTAATACTTCCTATACGGTGGGTAACGCCACCACCAAACGTTCTATTTTGAAGTGTTTCACTCATGGTGTTACCTTGCAATGTCTTCACATTTGGTTTGGCTTCGATCTCAACATATTTTCATGATTATCTTCACTATGTTGATTATATATATATATGCTAGTATTCTGCCCTCTACAGCATTCACTTATAGCTATGTCTTCGTGTTGAATCTTTTGAACTAAGTGAATGTGATCGGACCCTAACCTCTCTATGCTTTCTATCTCAAACTCTATCTCTCCAAGTCATATGCATTCTATTGAAACTGTCGAATGTCTTCTCTGCGTCCTTGTTAGCAGAAGATACAGAGACAACCATTAAGTCTGTTTTCAATGCTCATTCCTCCACATGAATTCCGGAGAAGTAGGAACGACCACCCGACAATCCAGGCGTGCGTGGGACGTGGAACAAACCCCAAAATTCCGCATAATGGCCACGTGTTCCCCAAATGCGAATCGCCAGGGGCACCTGTGTAATAGCACAGTGCTGCCCATGTGCATATAAATACACACTCACAGCGGTCATTATCTCTTCTTCCACCCTCGCACGAACCCTAGCGCCACCGCTAGCTCTCAACGACGCCGGCGACAAAGCGCTTCGCTGCCGCAACCTCTCCGACGCCGTCTTCACGCCGACCGCGGACATTGTCCTCTCCGCCGTCGTCGTAGGTGTCCTCCGTCGCCAAGTTAGGGCACGGAGGATCGAACTGCTCTGCCTCATCTCCCACTTCGTCTAGCAGTTCTCAGTGTGGTAAATAAAACTCCCTTTTTACAGCACCGTTGATCCTATTGATCTGTCACTTTCTACCACAAGCAGTTTCTGTTCACACAAGCTAGATCTCTCTCATACTGCATCTCATAAACATGCCTAGTATATTCACTTGTGCTTCACAAAGTAGTTAGATTCCTCACTTGTACTGATCTGTGGATTCGTACAAATCTGGAACCAGCTTCTTATCTATGAGTGAATGTCTTCGCACGACGAGGTCAATGTCTTCTAAACTGATTTATCTTCAAAATCTTCTGAGAATGCATATGACCTCTTCCCCTTCCCTCGCACCTTAATGCTGTCACAGGTACATGTCCGTGGGAGAATCCTTTGGTTCTCATAGTCTGCATTCATTTGCAGAATTCTTACAGCATCACATAAATTCTCCCGAAGCCTTTTCCTGTTGGTCCAGCAAACGAAAACCTTTGAAGCCTTTGAACGTCTTGAAGCCTTTCAAGTTAAAGTTTATGGCTTCAGAGAAAGCAGAAAGAAGGGTGGCAGAAAGCGTCGTGGTGAGACCTCCAGAGATCTGCCAGATGAACTATCAGAAATGTACAAGACAGATCCTGAAGAGGATTACAGTCAGCGCAAGACCCGAATCCAATGGATTCGAAGATATTGGGCAGAACAATGGTTCAAATACAGATTTGTGACCCAGGAGTATGCTGAGAAAAGCGCCATCAAGAAACCGTGGGGAGACATCCTATTCAAGAATCTTCTACCCAGGTCCAGAGATGAAGCCATTGCTCAAGGCTTCTATCCATGCATGGTCCGTGGACCACAGCCTGCTGATGCACTGTAACATCCCAAATTTTCAATTTGGAATGTTATACATTAGGTCATCATGCATATCATATTTTATTTTGCTTTTGGTTTTGATCCTAGAAAATCCTAAGCAACTCAAGGACCCACGGAGAGAGTTGGGGATTTCGTTATTTACATATTTGAGTTTTCTCAAATTATGTAAACAGGATTATTTGATTTTATTTATTTTATCATCAATTATTTCTATTACAAAAATATGAGAGAGGGAATAAAATGACTTTCCCAAAATATAGAAATATTGAGGATTTAATAAAAAAATCAAATAAGTTTTATTTCGGAGTTTTTCGGTATTTTATTTGAATTTAGGAAAAATGCGCGTTTTTCAAAGTTGTAGTTTGGGCCCAGATAAATGTTCACCTTATCGGGCTTGATTTTAGAAACCCGGGAAAATTTATTTCGTGATTTTTGGAGTCCGTTTAGTATTTCTTTTTATTTTTCTTCCGAGCGGATTTATAAAAAAAACTGGAACCAACTACGGGCCATACCCGGCAAGGAAACAGCCGGCCAGGCCTTTATATAGCGCCCGCCCGGGCGAGAGAGAGAGCCAGCCCAGCCCCTGCGAAACCCTAGCCGCCGCCGCCTTTAGCCGCCGCCGCCGCCGGAGCCGCGCGCCTTTCGAGGTTCGCCGCCGCCTCGTTTTCCGTGCTGTTTTAAAAAAAAGTTCTGTTCGTCGTTTTTCTTTTTCGTCGGATTTTCCGCGGTTATTTTCTGATCGCGATTTCTGATCCGATTTTCGTTTTAGTATAACTTTTCGCTCGTTTATCGGAATCAGGCGATTCAAGCGCCTGGAGTTTCGTCTCGAAACCCTCTTTCCGAATAATCAACTTAAACAAGTTTTTGCTACTGTAAAATTTGCCCTAGATCCAGATTACTAGAACGAAGTTGTTTTCTTTCGCCGTTTGATTTCTTTTGCTTCGTTCGATTTGATTCTTTTTGCAAACCAGGGTTCTTAAGTTGAACTTTCTGGTTAGATATTTTATTTGAGTTTTACCTGTGCATTAGATGAGTACTTATTGTATGCTTGTTGTTTGTCTGCGATAGAATACCCGGAGTGCGCCGCTTGTTACTTCGAATCTCTAGGTTACGCGGATCATCAGCAAGGCAAGTAACACTTTGATCATACCTTTTTCTACAACCCAGTTTTATTGCATTAGATCAATCCTCACACATTGCATGATTAGGATCTAATTAAACTGTGGGATGGGAAGTAGATGAGGTAGTACCTATTACCTGTTTATTATCAAACCTTTGGGAGTTACTTCTACGTTTGCTTATTATGCCATGCTATGCCAGTAGACGTGGATTGGGTGAGTGATATCCATGACAAATGAGATATGCCAAAGATCTGCCTGATGAACTGGCAGAAATGTACAAAACAGATCCTGAAGAGGATTACAGTCAGCGCAAGACCCGAATCCAATGGATTCGAAGATATTGGGCAGAACAATGGTTCAAATACAGATTTGTGACCCAGGAGTATGCTGAGAAAAGCGCCATCAAGAGACCGTGGGGAGACATCCTATTCAAGAATCTTCTACCCAGGTCCAGAGATGAAGCCATTGCTCAAGGCTTCTATCCATGCATGGTCCGTGGACCACAGCCTGCTGATGCACACTCGTCGTCACTGCTATGGTGTCGTGACGACAATCTGTTCAAGCGCAACTTCCAGTTTGCTCAGAACTCAGCGAAGCAGAACAAGAAGACTTTTGGGTTAGACTTCAACCCTGGTCCCTCATCTCCAAGGGCAGATGGCACACGACATGCAGAACCCAATGTCATCGGCCCTTTCGCCAACCTTGAAGGCCTCATCACCTACATCTTGGTTCAAGGGACTGCAGTGAATGAGCCTGCAGCTGACACTGAGTCTGATGACGTGCCTGTAGTGCCGAAGCCAAAGCAGTTGAAGAAGCCAAAAGCTTCAAAGCCGGCCCCTTCACCAAAAATCTCAAGGGCGAAGCCATTGGCAACTGCACCTCCTGAAGACAGTGTGCAGTCTGAAGACTTATCACGCGTCTCAAGGCCCCAGAAGGCCAAGATGCCTCTGTTTCACACTGGCAAAGAGCTAACAGCTGCTGCCATTCTGCGCAACGACGACATTTATCTGTCAAGTGATGAAGATCTTGCAGATGACGCTCTTGAGCAACTCGTCAAGAGCCAAGAAGAAGCAGAAATCTTCAATGATCTGCCTCTCTTGGATGTCACCATCATCCACAACTTCATTGACGAGTGGTTTGACACGCCAAACATCAACTTTGAAGATCTGCAGCTACCCATTGGCCTCAGTGTCGCCTTCCAAGGCGCCATTGCTTCAGAACTTGCTATTGCCCAGCGCATTGTTGAGCTGAAGCAGAAGATTGACTATGAAAAGGCTCAGTTCAAGAAGCATATGGCCAAGCTCAGCGTGCAAGAAGTGAAGAACTTCAAGACAATGATGCACGAGCTCAAGGAAGCCTTTGTGAAGAAGCGTGCAGAAGCTCAGGGTTCGCATGAGCGCATGAAGACTCTGGCTGACAGATGTGTGCAAGCCTATAATGAGGCTGAGAAGCGCAAGGCACTTGGGCGTCCTGGCATCGACCCCAGGATGGCCGCAAAGAAGAAGAAGAAGCCTGCTACGGCTGAATCTGATGCACCAAGGCAAGAAGCAGTTCCGATTGTCTTCCCAACAAGAATGACTGGCTCGAAGCCAAAGAGCCGGTCAACAGCTTCAGAGCTCAAGAAGACAAGAACTGCTGAGGCTGAAGCCAGGAAGAGGAAACACTCTAAAGACTCTCCTACTGCCCCCACCAAGAAAAAGCGAAAAACCAAGAAAGCTCGGGCTGCTCCCACAGAGCCCTTGATAGTTGAACTCATTTCTATGGTTCATCCTGACGCAGAACGTCAACTGACGGTTCATGAGCCTGCTTCCACAGAGGCTCCTGAAGCTGAAGACATTCCAGCAGCTGATCCCATCGCTGCTGAAGACATTGGTCATCATGACAATGTAGAAGATGATGCAGTCCTTCCTCAGTTAGAAAACAGCGAACTCATCAGCATTGGTCGTCCACTGACGCCAATTGCACAGGATGCTTCATGGGCGGATCGCCCACAAGAGGAAGAAGACTATGAGGCCCAGCCCACTCCAACTCCACAGGCGTTGTCTGCGTTCCGCAGGCTTCGCAAAGGTCCAAGGCCTCAAGTCTATGCTGAAGACATTCCGGCTGCATCAGCCGTAGAAGAAGAAGTACCACAAGATCCCACTCCCCTGCTCCACCAAGAAGCAGTTCTCCAGGAGAACGTGCCTGTGACCGACCCTCCAGCTAGTCAAGTGGAGGATGAAAATCTTGAGGCTGCCACAACCAACAACGAAGCTAATGTGGAGCCCTCCCCAGCAAAAGCTTCAGAAGACAGCGAAGCCACTGATCCCGCCACTTCTGTTCCTGAGTCTGCTGCCGGTCCCCAATTCAACTATCATGTTGACCACAGGCCTCAGGTCCAGAAGCCAATCCCAAGACTGCCAAGGTTTCCAGGTCCTGCATCAGCACCTGGCTCCTTCAACATCAATGGCTTCAGGGCAGACAACACGTTCTTCAATAGCTCCAGGAACCCCTACTCAAGGGAACGGATATCATCTGATCGGTTCTAGAGCTATCCTCAGCGAAGCTATTACTCTTGCATTCTTTACAACCAAGGTCGCATCTTCCCACACAAGCGCCTTGACGTTGAAGCTATAGCTGGTCTGCCCTGTCTAGAAGAAGCGTTGGATTGCTTCAAGCAAGTGGGTCTGCTGCAATTTGTTACTGCTGAAGAGCATTGGAATGAAGAGCTGCTGCTACAATTCTATGCCACACTTCACATCAAAGGATACAACAGAGATCTGAAGACTTGGGTCCTGGAGTGGATGACTGGCAACGTTCATCACGAAGCCAATGCATTTGACATCATTGAGCTCACTAGCTTGCCCACTCCTGGCGATCTCTTTGAGCAAGGCTGTCAGCTGCATGCTAAAGCTATTGAGAGCATCTTTCAGCGGCCAGAACCTAATATGAGTCAAATGCTCAGCATGATGAAGCCATTGCCCCAAGATGCTGCGTATCCCATAGAGTTCTTCGTTGAAGACCTTGAGTACCTGCCCAGAACCATCTATCACATCACCAGGCGAACTCTCTGGCCTATCAAAGGGCACTCTCCAAATGCCAAGCTTCAGGGTGCAATGAAGACTTTGGTCTTCTATATACTTCATGGCAAATGCTTCAATGCACAGGACTTCTTCATACGCCAACTTGCTGCATCAGGCATTGATCTGTTTGGTTTGAAGTTCTACGCCCCTTGGGTCATGCGGCTGATCAAGCTACACTCCGCCATCTCTTATCAGCCCTCAGCCCGCAACCATCGGATCTTCTTGCCTGACGTGGACATGTCTACTGAAGCCATATATTCTGAGCCTGCCAAGCAACCTCTAAGTCTTCAGAATGCAGAACATCAGAGTTTTACACAGAACGTTGAAGGCGTTGAAGCAGTTTCTCGGGTGTATCCTTTGGTTGGCACTACACGTGCACCACACCCTGCTTCCACTGAAGCCACTGACAGTGCCACTGCTCCAAGACCCAAGAAGCGCACTCGTGTTCTCAACGACCGAGAGCTTCTTGTGGCTCTACATTAGAAACAAGATAGGCATCATGACTGGCTGAAGCGTCAGATGAAAAGCCTCTTGGTGGATGTTAATCGCACTCGAAATCTTGCCACCAAGAATGCTTTCGTTGCCCATGAAACCTGTCGCCGCACATGGAAAGGGCTAACGATGATGCTTTCTGAAGCTGATCTTCAAGAGGATGGTTTCACTGAGAGGTTCAAGTTTGACTCCACACCTCCTCGAAGGGTTGTGCTGCTAGGAACTCCATCCCTTGAAGACTCTGAGTTCTCTTCCTCTGCTGCCACAGTCACTGCCAGAATTATTGAGGAAGAAGACGATGCTACTTCACCGCCACCTCCTTCAGCACCTCCAAGCTCTTCTGCACCGCCAAACAACACCAACAACCCTGCTACTTCACCTACTCCTCATGGGAACGAGTAGAGGCTCTATGTCTTCAAACCTTTTTGGTCATTACTGACAAAAGGGGGAGAAGCATATGAGATTGATAGTCTTCAAGCGGGTTCATATGGGCGGGTGCCTTATATTTTGCTTCGTGCTTACAACTCTTGTTTTTTTTGCTACATTTGGTTCTTATGAGTTGTAACACTTAAACTAGATGGTCGTTTGCTACTTATTTGCCACCTTGTTTTGCGAAGATAAATTCCGCATGTGCGACGATAAATTCCGCACTTAGCTCATTCTGCAGACGTCCATTTTCCATTATTCATGGCATTATCTTCATATACTTTCACATGCATAGTGGATTGTCATCATAAGTTGAAGTGGATCTCCACAAGTACCACCTGCCATGTGCATTTGCATTCCAAAAGCAAATTAACTTATATGCACATCTTCAGGGGGAGCCCTTGCAACTTATGAAGACAATTCCTTATTCTTTACAGTTTCACAGATTATATTCCCCGTTGAAAACTTCAACTAGTTTGTCATCAATCACCAAAAGGGGGGAGATTGTAAGTGCATCTAGTGCCACCCCTAGTTGGTTTTGGAGTATTGACGACAAACCTAGTTGAGGGACTAATGTGTTTGTGAGAATTGCAGGATAACACAGGTAGAAGTCCCTCATGATTCGGTTTTACTACCAGAGATGACCCCTAAAATGTATGAACACATTGAAGTCAAAGGTGGTATATGAAGATATTCACATTGAAGACTATGACAAGAGAAGACACGATATGAAGCCTATGGAGCTCGAAGACTTAGATCTTTCGTAGTTCTTTTTCTTTTGTGTTGAGTCATAGGAACCACCATACTATTAAGTGGGGTCCAAGAGAACCAGTCAGAATGACTGAAGTGATGCCTAAACCAAAAACCTATGTCTTCGAGTGAAGACAATGAGAGCGAATCTTGTCCAGAGTCGGACAAGTCAGCTTTGCTTGTAGCCCAAGTAAAGTTGCCGTGTGAGTTTGAATTCTGACCGTTGGAATACGTGTCAGTTCCTTAGTGACCCAGGGTCATTTCGGACAAATCAGGTCGGGTTGCCAAGTGGCTATAAATAGCCCACCCCCTACAACCATAAATGGTTGGCTGCTCAGATTGAAAGCACGGCTTTTGTCGTTTGAGAGCAACCCACCTCGAAGCCTTTGAGAGA